>NW_027666285.1:0-19148 GCF_963455335.1 Martes martes
TACACACATGGACATAGTGCTATGTGTTTGGACATACTGAGGACATACATACTGGCTGTAAGGACTAATTTCAGATGCAGGTAATAGACCCTCATTAATGGGGCTACAAACCAATGCTCCTGGAACTTTAATGTGCACTCAGAACATCAAAACCTGAGCATCTTTTATAATTTTTGATTGAATTATAATGAACATACAGTGTCATATTAGTTTCAAATGTACAATGATTCAACAGCTCTAGACATGACTCAGTGCTCATTAAGATAAGTGTTCTCTTAATCCCCTTCACCTGTTTCCCCCATCCATTTCCCACCCCCACCTCCCCTCTGGTTACCATAAGTTTGCTCTCTGTATTTAAGAGTCTGTTTTTTCACTTATAGATAGAATTTAAGAACAAATGAAAAAAGAAAAAAAGACAAAAAATAGATCCCTAAATACAGAGAACAACCTGGGGATTTTTTTTTTTAATGCAGACTCTGCTTCACTAAGTCTGCGATGAGGCTAGAAATTCTTCATGTCTAACAAAACTCCAGGTGATGCCTGTGACTGCTGGCACACAAACCACACTTTGAGTGGCCACAGCACAAACCGTGTTTAGTTAAGAGTTCCAGAAATAGGGGCACCTGGGTGGCTCAGTGGGTTAAGCCTCTGCCTTCGGCTCAGGTCATGATCCCAGGGTCCTGGGATCAACCCCAACATCAGGCTCTCTGCTCAGCAGGGAGCCTGCTTCTCTACCTACTTGTGATCTCTCTCTCTCTCTGTCAAATAAATAAATAAAATCTTTATTAAAAAAAAAAAAAGTTCCAGAAATAAGGTGGTCTAGGCCTCTCTCTGATTTCAGTAAGGTCCCAAGCTCTTTCATCTTTCTCTTTTACCATCCCTGATATATGGGTTTTTTGTCTTCATTTCATTATCCATGGTTGCCAAATGCCTACCACAGCTCCAGACATCATATCCTCATTCATGGTAAGAAGAAGGAGAGGGAAGAGAGGGGCAGCAAAAAAGCTTTTCCGTGTGTGGCTCTCTTCTTTTATCAGTGAAGGAAAGACATGTTGAGAAGGCTTCCAGTGGATTTTCCCTTACATCCCATTGACCATGGCTTGCTCACATGAGCATACCTACTGCAAGGGATGCTGGGAAAGCAATTACTTAGCTTCTCCAGCCTCCATACTGGAGAGAGGCAAGGGGTAGCAATAGCACGTAAACACGTGTATATGTTTATGTAAACACGTGTATATGTATGTGTACGCACACACACATAGGTATGTGTATATGTGCAGTCTTCTTTTAATGGGTATGGATTCCAGGAGCATATGCCTAAGTCTTGAGACCGCTTCCTTGCCAGCTTGTTAAAGAAATCCAAGCTTTTATTCTATCATAATTCTGTATCTTCATATTTCCCTCCAAAGTCCTTTTCAAGGGGCGCCTGGGTGGCTCAGTGGGTTAAGCCGCTGCCTTCGGCTCAGGTCATGATCTCGGGGTCCTGGGATCGAGCCCCACATCAGACTCTCTGCTCGGCAGGGAGCCTGCTTCCCTCTCACTCTCTCTGGCTGCCTCTTTGCCTACTTGTGATCTCTATCAAATAAATAAATAAAATCTTTAAAAAAAAAAAAAAACAAAGTCCTTTTCAAGACACACTTCAAATAATGAACAGAATATCAGCTCTGAGAGACAACTTAGTGATTACATAATCCAACCCGAGTTTCAGAGAGAATTCAAAAGCCCAGAGCAGAAAAGGATGTGTTCACAACCACATGGGGAGGTGGAGGCAGAGCTGGGACTGGAGCCCAGGTCTCCTGGCTTCTCCAATGTGCCGGGTAACATTTTTTCTTCTGAAGGCAAGACAGCTGTATAGAAGCAACCTAATCCTCCCTCTTTTCCAATACAAAATATGTCATCCAGCTCCTTTCCAACTGTCTTTTTATTGGATTAATTATAAAAGCTAGATGTTCCTAGCAAAGCTCATGTTTTCATATGCCCATGAACATTTGAATAAATACATAAAATTGTTTTAAACATATACAAAAAGTAATGAGTTAGACTGAATTTGCTTCAAGAATATTAGAACTCTATTAGTGAGTGCCCGCTAGGTACCAGTGCAGTCTCAAGCTTTTTATCTTCATTTCTCCCCAAAACCCTGTCAGGATGACATCATTCTTCCCATTTTATAGAGAGGAGACAAAGCGTCAGAGAGCTTAAGTCATTTGCCCAAGATCACATACCTAATAATCTTGGAACAGGGGTTTGAAACCCAAACTGCCTTGTTCCAAACACCAAATTCTTTTCATGAGACACCTGCCTTTCCTATAGTCCCACTGTGATATCTTTACTAATTTTCATCATCTATGACTTCTCTCACTTGTGTTTTTTGTTTCAGCCAATGATGAAACTTCCTCTTTTCATGAAGAATATGCTGCCTCTCTCACGAAGTGACCAGTGAAGTTCCTAGAGGAGTTTCCCCATCGCCCAGACTCCCACCACCGCCCTATCCTCCTGAGCTGGATTCCTTGCTGGATCCGCTGGTTGATTCAGTTTAATCTGAAAAGCATCTTGAAGTGGAGAGGGTCCTTCTGCCTTAATTTAAATAGTCTGTAGCTTGATCGCCCTCCCTTGTCCCTCTCCAAATAAATGCTTTGTGTGTGGCTTCCAGTCTGCCCACCTTGTTCAACCCACTGTCAGGGGAAGATGTATATCTCTTCACCTGCCTGGCCTTTGCTCCTGGAGCCATTCTGCAGGGGTCCTTGAGCATGACACCATCTGCCTTGTCATCCAAGAGTCAGCTGCTCTTGGGTTTATGGATGTAAATGTACAGCTTAGGCAAGACTTGTGTTCATGGCATGTCAGATTGCCACAGTTTGGGGGCAAAAACAACACTCGTGCTAGAGAGTGGACTGGCATAGTGCTTTGCTGAATATATCATGATCGCAAGCATCCCAGAGCATCCAGATCCCTTTAGTGCACGCTGCACAGGCATATAGGTGGAGACACACACATCTCACTGAGATGGCAGGGCGTCTCTCCATCAGTGTAAAGGGTACTTCAGTTTAAGTCGGGGGGGGGGGGGCATTAATTAGGTTGTGGTTGCCTACCCCACCGGCAGCCTTAAAATTTTTTTCCAGGGTCCTTCCCTCAGCCTTCTCAGGGCCCAGCCCAGCCAAATATAGTTTGTGAATCTGCCACCTACCCAGGCAAGACTCCCCTGCCTTCTGATTAAAACTGAAACCACCACCTGTGTCCTACCACAGGCTCTCAGTGTCTCCAAAACCACACACACAAAGCCCAGACTTAATTTCTTAATTCTTCCCCCGAGCTTCTGTTAGTCCACCTGCCACACAGAATTACAGACCAAAATATCCACTCTGAGTCTGTCCTCCTAAATGGCCAATCCAGACAGGGGGATGTGTCCAATATGGACACATTCAAAGACACCCACCGCCTACCCCTGGGGTTCCAAGTAGCCGAAGCCGACATAAACAAAAGAAACCTTCTTTACCCTGAAGAACAGCTTTAGAAAGAGAAGCAAGGCAAGAAGTGGGGGGTCTCCTGGTTGACATTGCACCAACTGGCTTTCCTTTTTGGCTTCTAGGATCAAAGGAATTGTATTCAGAAGTCATGTGGGCAGGACAGCTATTTACAGCTCACACGACACCTTTACAAAATTCTGTTTGATGTTTGAGGCATAGAAATTGTCAAGGCATCACCTAACTCTATTTCTTGGCAAAGCACCAATCCCTGCCCAGCTGTGCGCTCCCCGGGCGCCCGCAGGGGAAGCAGTGGGTCCAAGGGCCTCCCTGGAAAAAGAGCCATGCGGGCTGCTCAGGTCTGAATACACATTTTCCCAAAGAAAATAGATGAGTGGCCAGCTGAGGTCTGCTGGTTTTCTTTCTTACTTGTTACAATTAGTTTTCTGCCCGCAGCCAAGACCTAAATCCCTAACGGAACACAGCTGGAGGGCCCCAAAGGTCAGCCATCCAAAGGAGGTACTTCTGAGTCCGAATGGCCATGCGTTTTCCAGAACCTGGAAGCTGTTTCAGCTATTGGACGGAGGGGAGAGCGGATCCGTACGCCCTCCCGCGTTTGCAGCAGACAGCGTGCTGCGCTGAGCTGCACGCACTCTGTCTCCTACGCTCCCTGCGCTCAAGTGCAGCTGTTATAAATCATTAAGTTAATCATCCTTTGGCCTGGAGAGCCGAGGCAGACTGGGGCTTGCGGTTCTCAGCACGGTTTCCTGCTGTTTCTAATGAGGCTTCATAAACAGGTAAGAAAAAGCGCCGCTGGCCCCCTGATTCCGCCGGGGCCTTCCTGAACCCGGGCTTCCTCTCGCAACATCCGGTAAAATTACACCCTGGCAGCGGCTCACTGACAGGTGGCGGGGAGGCTGCCACTCGTGCTGGTGTCAAGGACAGAGCATTTGTTCTGCAGCAGACCGGAGAAGGGCTTCCAAGGGGCTCTTCCAAAAGCACAGACGCGCTCTATTTTCAGACCAGGTAAAGCCACTGGCCTCCGGCCTCGAACCTGGAGCACAGGGTAAATACCCAGGGAGATTGCTAGAATGTCCGTCTGCTGGTTTTCAGACCAAGAACAGCCCCACCTTCACTGTCCTCTAGAGCACTTCTAGGCACCTCCTGGCGCCCAGGCATTTTGCTGGACTTTGAGGATAGCGGTAAACAGGCAACCCTTTCCGCCCCCGGCGGGGTTACTCTCCCCCTGGGGAGTCTGGGTGGGCACACAAAAGGAAAAACAAGCAAAACAGGCAGAGCAGCACCTTACATTTTGTGCGACTCCTTCTTAGCATTCAGTTTATTTTCCATGGCATGGAAATAGACATCCAGATCTAATCTCTGTGAGTTTTCAAGAATCATCAAGGCACATGCTGGTCTCTGATGATCTTTAAATACCCCACAGATACTCTTTTTCCCCCAGATGCATTGAGCTGTGATTGATATTCAGCACTATGCAAGTTTAAGGTATATAGCATAATGATTTGCCACAGGCATGTACCCTATCGGGATTACCACCATCAGTTACCATCCATCATCTCCTTTAGATACAGAGAAAGAAAAGGAAAAATACATTGTTTCCTTGTGCTGGGAACTCTTGGGGTTTAGGCTCTTAACTTTCCTAAGTACTGGACAGCAGTGCTAGCTGGAGTCAGTCATCATGCGGTAGGT
The DNA here is from genome assembly GCF_963455335.1 of Martes martes. Lineage (NCBI taxonomy): Eukaryota > Metazoa > Chordata > Mammalia > Carnivora > Mustelidae > Martes > Martes martes. The sequence continues at coordinate 5,172 of NW_027666285.1, forward strand.
GACATCCCTGGTATTACTTATCTTCCAACTGGATTTTTGTATCTTTGGACCACCTTCCTCCAATCCACCTCTTCCCCCTTCTGCTAACCATAGATCTAATCTCTTTTTCTAGGAGTTGGGTTTTTTTTTAAGATTCCACATTTAAGTGAGATCATACATTGTGTGTCTTTCTTTGTGTGCCTTATTTCACTTAGCATAATGCCCTCAAGTTCCACCCATGTTGTTGCAAATGACAGCCTTTCCTGCTTTTTATGGCTAAATAATATTCCTCTGGGTGTGTGTACGTGATAACTTCTTTATCCATTCTTCTGTCCAAGGATACTTAGGCTGCTTCCATGTCTTGGCTATTGTAATATCTTTGGCTGCTAAGGATATGGGGGTACAGAGATCTCCTTGACATAGTGTTTTCATTTCCTTTAAGTACTGTCGCAGAAGCGAGATTGCTGGATCGTATGGTATTTCTATTTTTAATTTTTTGAGGAACCTCCATACCATGTTCCACAGTGGCTGCACCAATTTGCACTCCCACCAGCCGTGCACAAGGGTTCCCTTTTCTCCACATCCTCTCCAGCATTTGTCTTTTTAATGCTAGCCATTATAACAGGTGTGAGGTGATGTCTTATTGTGGTTTTGATTTACATTTCCTTAACAATGAGTGATGTTGGGTATCATTTCATGAACCTGTTCTCCACTCACCTGTGTTCTTTGGAAAAATGGTTATCCAAGCCTTTTGGCCATTTTTTAAAATTGTAATTTGGTAATTTGGTTATTATGAGACATTTACACTGCTTCTAAGGTTGAATATATTTTATATATATATATATATATATATTTTTTTTTTTTTAAATTCCAGAAATCAGGGTGCCTGGGTGGCTCAGTTAGTTAAGAGTCTGACTCTTGATTTCAGCTCAGGTCATGATCTGAGAGTCATGAAATGGAGCCCCAAGTCAGGCTCCACATTGGGCGTGGAGTCTGCTTAAGATTCTCTTTCTCCCTCTCCCTCTGCCCCTCCCCCTATAAAAGTGTGTGTGCAGGTGTGCTCGCTCGCTCTCTCGCTCTACAAAAAAACATGTTTTAGGGCAACTGGGTGGCTCAGTTGGTTAGGTGACTGCCTTCGACTCAGGTCATGATCCTGGAGTCCTGGGGTCGAGTCCCGCATCAGTCTCCCAGCTCCATGGGGAGTCTGCTTCTCCCTCTGACCTCCCCTTTCATGCTCTCTCTCACTCTGTCTCTATCTCAAATAAATAAATAAAATCTTAAAAAAACATGTTTTTTTAAAAAATGCAGAAATCAACATAGGACTTTGGCTATTAAAGATAAAGAAATCAATGATTTTAATATTTCTAGAAGGGAAACTAACTTTTAGTGTTCTATCTGCACAGAGCTATGTGATCCCAATCTGTTAGCATAAGATTCAAGTTTACCAATTACTACAAATGAATTTGCAGGGTCCCTTTGAGTAAACATAATGCCGGTGTAAGGGTGCTAGCAGCAGCCGTAATAGGAGGATTTTCTTATAAAGAGGCAAGACTGGGGTGCCTGGCTGGCTCAGTTGGAAGAGCTTGTGACACTTGAGCTCAGGGTCATGAGTTCAAGTCCCACATTGGGTGTGGAGATTACTTAAACAAATAAAACTTAAGAAATAAAAAGGCAAGGGTAAATCAAGCAACAATGGCGATTTGATATTAATCCTCAGGAAAGCAAAGTCACCTGTTTCATATTCTAAGTGATGAAGCAATAACACCTACATATCACCAGCTGCCTCGTAGCCCACAGAGCTGGTGGTGGAGCATGATGACTACAGCTGGCCCGTTACCCTTATAGATCTAACGTTTTGTTTGTGATCAAGGACTTTTCACTGAGTAGTCCTCTCTCCGCAGTGAGGTCCTTCCTTAGAGAGAAAGGGTGCTCTGTCCCCAAGAGGACTGAGGGGGCAGTGCCAGGGCTGATACTGTCCCCTGTCAGGACGAGAAGTCTTCAAGAAGATTAGAAAGCAGATATGAGGGGCACCTGGGTGGCTCAGTGGGTTAAAGCCTCTGCTTCAGCTCAGGTCATGATCCCAGGGTCCTGGGATCGAGCCCCGCATCGGGCTCTCTGCTCAGTGGGGGTCTGCTTCCCCCTCCCTCTCTTTCTGCCTGCCTCTCTGCCTACTTGTGATCTCTGTCTGTCAAATAAATAAAATCTTAAAAAAAAAAAAAAAAAAAAGCAAATATGATCTCTCCTTGGATATGCCCTTGGCTGGCCAGTTGACATTTTGACTTTGTTAAACCAAATGCCTGTTCTTCTTGAGACTTCTTCTTGAAGTGCTAACAGAATATGGTGCTAGGCAGCAAAAGAAACAGTCATCAAAACAAAGAGGCAACCCACGGAATGGGAGAAGATATTTGCAAATGACAGTACAGATAAAAGGTTGATATCCAGGATCTATAAAGAACTCCTCAAACTCAACACACACAAAACAGATAATCATATTAAAAAATGGGCAGAAGATATGAACAGACACTTCTCCAGTGAAGACATACAAATGGCTACCAGACACATGAAAAAATGTTCATCATCACTAGCCATCAGGGAGATTCAAATCAAAACCACATCGAGATACCACCTTACACCAGTTAGAATGGCCAAAATTAGCAAGACAGGAAACAACGTGTGTTGGAGAGGATGTGGAGAAAGGGGAACCCTCTTACACTGTTGGTGGGAATGCAAACTGGTGCAGCCACTTTGGAGAACAGTGTGGAGATTCCTCAGGAAATTAAAAATAGATCTTCCCTATGACCCTGCAATTGCACTGCTGGGTATTTACCCCAAAGATACAGATGTAGTGAAAAGAAGGGCCATCTGTACCCCAATGTTTATAGCAGCAATGGCCACGGTCGCCAAACTGTGGAAAGAACCAAGATGCCCTTCAACAGATGAATGGATAAGGAAGATGTGGTCCATATACACTATGGAGTATTATGCCTCCATCAGAAAGGACGAATACCCAACTTTTGTAGCAACATGGACAGGACTGGAAGAGATTATGCTGAGTGAAATAAGTCAAACAGAGAAAGTCAAGTATCATATGGTTTCACTTATTGGTGGAGCATAACAAATAATATAGAGGACAAGGGTAGATGGAGAGGAGAAGGGAGTTGAGGGAAATTGGAAGGGGAGGTGAACCATGAGAGACTATGGACTCTGAAAAACAACCTGAGGGTTTTGAAGGGGCGGGGTGGGAGGGTGGGGGAACCAGGTGGTGGGTATTAGGGAGGGCACAGATTGCATGGAGCACTGGGTGTGGTGAAAAAACAATGAATACTGTTACGCTGAAAATAAATAAAAAATTAAAAAAAAAAAAAAAAGAATATGGTGCTAGGTCACTGGAAATGAACCATTGCATGCTATAGGACATGGGCCTGGCACCCCCAAGGCTGATGCTGCCACAGCCTCCGCTGTTCCCTTGCCAGAGTACAGCACCCTATGTCCTATCTGTGGTCCTCAGCAGGGTCACAAGGCATTGGGAAGTGATGGCCTTGAAAGACTGGGAGCCTCACTTTTGCCCAAGTTTAGCTGAACTTATTTGCTTTTTTCTACTGAGTTGTATGAGTTCTTTATATCACTTGAATATTAACCTCTTACCAGATATATGGTTTGTAAATAATTTTTTCCCATCCAATAAGTTGTCTTTCTTTTTACAGATAATTTCCTTTGCTGTGCAGAAGCTTTTTAGTTTGATGGAGTCCCACTTATTTATTTATTAATTTTTTGCTTATGCTTTAAGTGTCCTATCCAAAAAGTCAGTGCCAAGACCCATGTCAAGGAGATTTTTTTCCTTATGTTTTCTTCTAGGAGTTTTATAGCTCTCAGTCTTACATTTAAGTCTTTAATCCATTTCAGGTTAATTTTTGCAAGTGGATTTAAGAAACGGGTCTAGTTTCATTCTTTCATGAATATCTAATTTTCCCAGCACCATTTATTGAAGAGATTGTGTCTCCCCCATTGAGTATTCTTGGCTCTCGTCAAATATTAATCGATTTGCATGGGTTCACTTCCAGGCTCTAAATTCTGTTCCATTGGTCTATGTGTCTGTTTTATGCCAATACCATCCTGTTTTCATTACTATAGTTTTATAATACAGCCTCAGATTAGGAAGTGTGATGACTCCTGCTTGTTCTTTCTCAGAATTGGTTTGACTATGCAGAATCTTTTGTTGTTCCATATAAATTTTCGGATTGTTTTTTCTGCTTCTGTAAAAAATATCATTGGAATCATGATAAGCATTGCACTAAATCTATGGATGGCCTTGTGTGGTATAGACATTTTTACAATATGAACTCTTTCAATCCATGAGCATGGGATACCTTTTGATTTATTTATTTCTTCTTTGATTCTTTGATCAATGTTTTCAGTGTAAAGACCTTTTACTTCCAAAAAAAAAAAAAAAGACCTTTTACTTCCTTGCTTAAGGAAGTAAAAATAGCTATGTTATTGCTTTGATGCTACTGTACCACAGATATTCTTTCATAAAAACTTACATCATCTTTTTTGTTTTGATAAATGACAAGAAAGGATAGTGCCTCTTTGGGGCAATTCTGGCATCTTATCTAAGGTTGCTGAACATAATAAAACACAGGATGTACAGGTAAATTTGAATTTCAGATAAACAGTAGGTTTTTAGTAGAAATATGTCCACATATCAGACGTACTTCTACTAAAAAATGATCAAGTGGGGCGCTTGGGTAGCTGAGTCAGTTAAGCGTCTGGCTCTTGATTCAGCTCAGGTCATGATCTCAGTGTCATGGGATCAAGCCCTGCATTGGGCTCAATGCTCAGCACAGAGTCTACTTGAGAGATTCTCTCTCTCCCTCTGCCTCTGCCCCTCTCTTCCCGCTCATGATCTCTCCCTCTCTCTCTCTCTAAAATAAATAAATAGATAAATAAAATCTTTTTAAAAATTATCAGACAACCCTACTCATAATCATTCAGAAACACTCCATACTCACATTCTGCACAGCTTCCTGACCTCAAGTGATTCACAAATATTTGTCTAGCCTTTCTAGCTTGGATATCACAAGAAGGGGAAGGGGTGACCCAGGCCATATTCTTGCCCAGTCTTGATTGAAAACCCAGTCTCCTGACACAACAGCACACCAGGTCCAATCATGTTGAAGAAATTAATCTGCTAGTTGAGTGAAGAAAGCATACTATTTTCTCAGCTGAAGTGACTGGCTTAATTAGATCATATAGACCAGTTATTTTGAACAATAGATTGAGCACGAACTGGAGTAGATCCCAGCACAGATGTGCTGTGCTGCAGAGTCAACAGAAATCCCAACTTTCCCTGTCAAGCCGAAGAGAAAATAGTCTGTTTTCTCCTTCTCCTAGAGTGAAAGGCAATTCACACCATAGGGAGTCAAGCTCTCAGTGTAATTTTGGGATTGAACACAAAAGATACATTACATTTTAGGAGAAGGGGCTTGGCAAATTGGATAAGCCACAGACTCCTTAATTTCTATGGAAAGCCATAGATACTTGGCTTTTTGATTGTTTCATTTTGTTTCTACAGCTTAAGTTCTTATTGATGACTTACCTTAATGAGGTTCACAATTTTTAATTAAAAAACCTACTTGGGGCGCCTGGGTGGCTCAGTGGGTTAAAGCCTCTGCCTTCGGCGCAGGTCATGATTCTGTCAAGTAAATAAATAAATAAATCTTTAAAAAAAAAAAAAAAAAAACCTACTTGGCAGGGGTGCCTGGGTGGTGCAGGTGGTTAAGAGTCCGACTCCTGATTTCAGCTCAGGTTGTATTCTTAGAGTCATGAGATTGAGCCCCTCCTTCAGCTCTGAGCTCAGCACGGAGCCCTTTGGGATTCTCTCTCCCTTTCTTCTGCCGCTCCCCGCTGCTCGCTTTCTCTCTCTTTCTCAAATAAATACATAGATCTTTTTAAAAAAATCCTACTTGGCAAAGCTGACTAGATAATTAAGACAAGATGTCACCAGTTCCCTTTATGTCAGTATTGCTATGGATACTTTGAGAGGGAAACAAAGGGGCAGGAATAAATAGACGAGTGGTAGGATAAGCACCTCATCATTCAGCTACTAGAGACCAAGAGAAAAGAGGCAAGAGAAACATGCAGAGTAATAACTGTCTGGGGAAGTGAAATTGTGGTTTTATGTATTGTTTGAGGGATTCCATCTTAGAAGTTCACCTTTGTGCTCAGTAGTGAAAACTCTTTCCTCTCCAAGATTAAATCCTCTTCCTCAAAAAAACAGTTCTACAGCCCCTGTTCCACATCAACACCGTGCTAGGTGCCAAGGATGTGGAGAAGTACGAAGTGCAGACCTGCCTTTAAAGAATCTAGATCAGCACTGTTCGATGGAAACAGAACCCAAGCCAGGTACATAATTTTAAATTTTCTAATACCTACATTTTTAAAAGGGTCAGAGGGAAACTAATTTTAATAATACATTTTACTTATTTCAACATACCCCAGATCCTATCATTTCAGCACATAATTGACATTTAAAAATTATTATTAAGACATCTTAGATTCTTTTTTTGGTACTAGGTCTTCTAATCAGACTGATAGTTTATCCTTATACTCCGTCTCAATTTGGATACTAAATTTTCTTCAGAAGTACTTGATCTATATTTAGATTTTAAAATTTATAGTTGAAAAAGTAGATTTATAAACCCAATTATCCCAAACATACCTAACATTTTTTCAATAACCGAATTGAGGACCAAAAGATTGTTCTCCTTTGATGTTTATATTTTTTCCTTTGATCTATATTAACAAAAATGCTTCATCTTTTTTGGAAGAGTTTATTGGCTTTGAAGCAAAAGCCTATTGGTTTCAAAACCACACTGGTCCAAGTTAGGTAAATTCACTAACTTGTATATCCACTCAATGTTATTAAACGTTGTTAGCATCACATTTAAGAAAGTATTTGATATATTTGAAAATCAATTCTAAATTTATAAATATCAAAAAAGTCTACTTTTTAAATTTTTCTTGTTTTGTAAGACAAATATTTTATACTGCTTTTTAATGTTTTAAATAATTAAAATTAAATAGCATTTAAAACTCATTACTTCAGTCACACTAGCCATATTTCAAGAGTTCAATAGCTGCATGTGGCTGGTGGCTACTCTTTGGACAGAGCAGATAAAGGCTGAGTAGAGGTGGGCAGGATGTATAGCTTTTGAAAACTATTGAGGTTTTTGCAAGCTTATTTGTGAGAAGCCCTGTTTCCACCTCCTCAGATATATGTGAACTGCTTGGCTGCTGGGTATCCCAGAGCATCCTAGGCAGGTATAAATAGAATGGCCACCATTCCAACACAGACATTCACAGACATCCCCCATGGCTCAAGTAATCCTTCCACTCCACAGAACTGCTTCTCACAACCAGCTCTTTTGGAAGGAGTTCCTCTGGCAGAGCTCTCAAGCCTCCTGTGACTAAATCTTTTGTTTCATGCCACACCCCTCTCCTTTCCTTGACCCACTACCACACAAGCCCTGGAAGGGGCGAGCTGAGTTAAAATTGGCCACCAAGATCTCACCTCTAGCCCCCTCTTGCTCAGCTGAATCATTCTGCCAGTCTCTTCTCTCCCTTGTAGTGATTTCCTCTCCAAGATCCATAGACTCTCCCTCAATCCAGCTTCATCAGGACTCACCCCTAACCATTTCAGTTCCTGAGACATATATGAACCCCATATTTGGACTGAGTTCATGTTCTGTCCTCAGCCCCATGCCAGCTGGACATGTGACCAGGCATCTGTTTCAAAGTTCCTAAATATCTCCTAAGTTTTAAGAAACTCCTGAATTATCAGTAGTAACTGTTAGGGGTAGTGTGGTCCAACTCCATGGGCTTGCCTACTGGTTTCAGCTGGTCCCAGCCCGAGGGTCCCACTATATACTACGTTCATGAAACTTAAGGCATCACTGATTATAAGATGTACCGTCACTGGATGTAACACTAAGAAGTAAAACCACTGCCTATGGAAATCTACTAGGAGACCCATGATTCAGCTGAGACACTAAAGGCCTTAGTCAAGGAGTAAATGAGAAATTTACGGAAAAAAGATAGCAGGAAAGGAACGTGTAGAATGGGGTAGCAGGGGAAGTTGCATGTTTCAATTTTGCCACTGGTGCCACGGTGAAAGGAGGGAAAATTCTTCCCTAACCGTTTGAACCCCAAGTTGGTTCTCATACTTGGGACTGTGGGACTACTCGTGCCATTCAAAAACCTCAGAGAATTTCACCTAAAGTGGTCTCATTATTGAGTTCTTCGGCAGGAGCAGAACCCAAAGCTTATATAATTTGGGGTTATCTTTAAGAAAATGAATATGAAATATCTTATTCTTGCGAATTTTACATAAACATATGATCATATGGGGCACCTGGGTGGCTCAGTCATTAAGCGTCTGCCTTTGGCTTAGGTCCTGATCCCAAAGGATCAAGCCCCACGTTGGGCTCCCGGCTCGGCAGGCAGCCTGCTTCTTCCTCTGCCCCTCCCCCTGCTTGTGTTCCCTCTCTCACTGTCTCTCTGTCAAATAAATAAATAAAATCTTTAAAAAAAAAAAAGGCAAAAACATATGATCACATGAAGCTGTGACTGTGGCTCACCTGGTCATTGTGTAGTCTAGAAGGACCCCTAGAACCAAGCTGATCCATTTCACATTTTCATCAACTAATTGGACCTGGTGGGCCTGAAGGAGCTAGCTAGCAAGTAGGCACCTGCATGCCAGAGGATGGGAAATCAGCCCTGGCAACATTCAGAAGACCACCATACAGGTTAAAGCCTCTAGGGGTCCAGTGATCTGGGGTTTGCAGGAATAGACCTAAAATGAGTAGTGTGTGTTGTAATTTACACCAGCCACCATGGGGAGAGAGGCACAAAGCTTGATTTTCAGAAGCAACACAAATCAGTTTGGGCTATGAACTGCTAACTCAGTAATTCAAAAATCTACAAGGTTTGGCGTTTGGGATTTTTCTTTTTCTTTCTTGTTTTCTTTTTATTTTGACATAAAGTTTATATTTTACCTAAGTTAAGATGGAGGAGCAGTCGGGGGACCCTAGGCTTGCCTCATCCCCCAAACACAGCTAGATAAATATCAAATCATTCCAAACACCCAAGAAAGTGATCTGAATGCTGAGAGAACAGACTGCAGAACTAGAGAGAAAAAAGAAGCCGCATCATGGAAGGTAGAAGGTGCAGAAATGTGATTCCAGGGAGAAAAGAATCACAGGTACTGTGGAGGGGAGGAAGCCTTGATCTCAGAGAGAGGAGAGAGAGAAACAGAGAGAAAGTGGTGCACAGGGAGGAGAGAGAGAAACAGAGAGAAAGTGGTGCACAGGGGATTACGCCAGAGAAACACTTCCCCACAACCACTGACTGGGAAAACTAGAGTGGCTGATTATTGCAAGTGTTTTACAAACAGCAGATCTGAAAGTCTGAAGTTTTAGAAGTCCACACCTTCTCCAGGGTCATGCCTGGTGGGCATCGCGATGCTTCTGTGGGGAAGGAGGGTGGAGACCCAGGAGCAGACAGCATGCTCTGAGGACACTCTGGGTTGTAAGAGGAGAGACAGTTCCCCTTCTTGGAGTGGCATGGCCTCTCAGGGGACAAAAGAACTGGTGTCGCCAACATGCTATCCTGTTCCCAAGCATAGGAACAGAGACACCAGCTAAGGGTAGCAAACCTTAGTGGCAGCTTTATGCTGTGCTTTATCATAAACTCCAAAATGCACAGCGCTGTGACTGCTTTTCTGGGACAGAGTGGCAAACAGCAAGAGTTGGGCGAGATCCTCCCCTCGAGGATCGGAATGGGTCCTCACCAGGCCAGGTTCCTAAAATTTGGAGTTTTGAAACCCAGCTGTGTGCCCGAGATAAAACACAGGAGTACGGTGCCGCTTGGTAAACAAGTGGCTCACACAGACAGGGCGAAAGCAGGTATCCAGCAGAAGCTGGGGACACAAGAGGGTCATTGTTTACTCTTCTGTGAAGGCTTCCTGAAGCGTGCCGGCAGGAACATGGTGCTCTGGGGGTGCAGAGCGAAGCAAGGCCATTCCTCCCTTAACACTGACAGACTTCCGTGAGCCACACAGCACCCTCCTGTGGAGACCAGAGCTCCTTACTACTGAGCCCCACCCCTCAGCACCCTGCAGGCACATTTCCACTGGGGCAGATCCCCCTGAGAATCAGCGCAGCAGGCCTCTCCCCCAGAAACCCAGCACAAACCCCTGCTCACACCAAGTCTACTGATCATAGAATGCTGCAAACCTTCAGCTCTGGGGAAATACTTTCAGGAGCAAGAATATAACAGGCTTGGGGCACCTGGGTGGCTCAGTGGGTTAAAGCCTCTGCCTTCGGCTCAGGTCATGATCCCAGGGTCCTGGGATCGAGCCCCGCATCGGGATCTCTGCTCAGCGGGGATCTTGCTTCCCCTCCTCTCTCTGCCTGCCTCTCTGCCTACTTGTGATCTTTGTCTGTCAAATAAATAAATAAAATCTTTAAAAAAAAAAAAAAGAAAGAAAGAATATAACAGGCTTTCCAACAACCACACAAAACAAAACAGTGACCTAGACAAAATGACAAGATGGAGGAATTTGACCCAAAAGAAAGAACAGGAAGGAGTAACAGTCAGGGATTTAATCAATACAGATATAAGTAAGATGTCTGAACCAGAATTTAAAACAACTATAAGGATGTTAGCTGGGCTTGGAAAAAAGCATAGAAGGCACTAGAGAATCCCTTACTGCAGAGATAAAAGAACTAAAAGCTAGTCAGGTCGAAATTAAAAATGCTATAACTGAGATGCAAACCCAAATGGATGCCATGAAAAAGAGGATGGATGAAACAGAGGAACAAATCAGTAATATAGAAGGTAAAATTATCAAAAATAATGAAGCTGAAAAGAAGAGGGAAAGAAAGGTATTGGATCACAAATGTAGTCTTGGCGAACTCAGAAGACTACATAAAGTGTAAAAACATTCATATCATAGGCGTCCCAGAATAGGAGACAGAAAAAAAGTGACAGAAGATTTATTTGAGCAAATTACAGCTAAAAACTTCCCTGACCTAGGGAAGAAAACAGACATCAAAATCCAAGAGGCACAGAGAATTCCCATTAAATTCAACAAAAGGTCACCACCACCAAGACATACCATAGTCAAATTCACAAACTACGTGGACAAGGAAGGAATCCTGAACACAGCAAGGGAAAAAATGTCCTTAAGCTACAAGTGAAGACAGATCAGAATCATAGCAGATCTGTCCACAGAAACTTGACAGGCTGGAAGAGAGTGACAGGGTATATTTAACATGCTGAACGGGAAGAACATGCCGGCAAGATTACTCCATCCAGCAAGACTATCATTAGGAATAGAAGGAGAAATAAAGAGTTTCCCAGACAAATAAAAACTAACGGAGTTCGTGACCACTAAACCAGCCCCACAAGAAATATTAAAGGGGACACTTTAAGTGGGGAAAGAAAGACCAAAAGCAGGAAAGACTGGAAAAGAACAGAGAGCATCACCAGAAAAAAACAACTTTACAGGTAACAAAACCATAGAACTAAACTCCTATCTATTAATAATCACTCTGAATGTAAATGGACTAAATGCTCCAATCAAAAGACAGGGTATCAAAATGGATAAGAAAATCAAACAAGACCTATCTATATGCTGCTCACAAGAGACTCATTTTAGATGGAAAGACACCTGAAGATTGAAAGTGAGGGATGAAGAACAACCTGTCATGTTTGTTTGTTTCTGTATCATTTACTTCTGCCCTTTATTCTTTATTATTTCCCCTCTTCTGCTGGCTTTAGGCTTTATTTGCTGTTCCTTTTCTAGTTCCTTTACGTGTAAAGGAAGGTCATGTACTTGAGACTTTCCTTGCTTCTTGAGGTAGGCCTGTATTGCAATATACTTTCTTCTCAAACTGTTCCAAAAAATAGAAATGGAAGGAAAACTTACAAATTCATTCTATGAGGTCAGCATTATCTTTATTTCAAAACCAGACAAAGACCCTACTAAAAAGAATTACAGGCCAATACCTATCAAAAAGGCCATCTATGAAAGACCCACAGCTAATTTCATCCTCCGTGGGGAAAGGCTGAGAGGTTCTCTTCTATAGACAGTAAGAAGACAGGAATATCCACTCTCACCATTACTGTTTTAACATACTGGAAGTTTTAGCCTCAGCAATCAGACGACACAAAGAAATAAATAGCATCCAAATCAGCAAGGAAGAAGTCAAACTTTCACTATTCGCAGATGACATGATCCCCTATGTAGAAAATGCAAAAGACTCCATCAAATAATTGCTAGAATTGATACACAAATTCAACAAAGTTGCAAGATAGAATATCAATGTACAGAAATCTGTTGCATTTCTATACACCAATAATGAAGCAGCAGAAAAAGAAATCAAGGAATCAATCCCGTTTACAATTGCACCAAAACCCATAAGATACCTAGAAATAAACCTAATCAACGAGCTAAAAGATCTGTACTCTGAAAACTATAGAACACTTATGAAAGAAATTGAGGAAGACATAAAGAAATGGAAAAACATTCCATGCTCGTAGACTAGAAGAACAAACATTGTTAAAATGACCATGCGGTGCCTGGGTGCTCAGTGAGTTAAAGCCTCTGCCTTCAGCTCAGGTTATGATCCCAGGGTCCTGGGATCAAGCTCCACATCAGGCTCTCTGCTCGGCGGGGAGCCTGCTTCCTCCTCTCTCTCTCTCTCTCTGCCTGCCTCTCTGCCTACTTGTCATCTGTCTGTCAAATGAATAAATAAAATCTTAAAAAAAAAAATGACCATACTACCCGAAGCAATCTATGCATTTAACACAATCCCTATTGAAATACCACCAGCAATTTTCACAGACCTACAACAAACAATCCTAAAATTTGCAGGGAACCACAGAAGACACCAAATAGCCAAAGCAACCTTGAGAAAGGGGGGAAAAAAAAAGCCTGGAGGCATCACAATTCCAGATTTTAAGCTATATTACAAAGCTATAGTCATCAAGACAGTATGGTACTGGCACAAAAACAGACACATAGATCAATGGAACAGAATAGAGAGCCCAGAAATGGACCCTCAACTCTGTGGTCAACTAATCTTTGACAAAGCAGGAAAGAATGTCCAATGGAAAAAAAGACAGCCTCTTCAACAAATGGTGTTGGGAAAATTGGGACAGCCACATGCAGAAGAATGAAACTGGACCATTTCCTTACACCACACAGAAAAATATATTCAAAATGGATGAAAAACCTCAATGTGAGACAGGAAACCATCAAAATACTAGAAGAGAACACAAGCAGCAACCTCCCTGACTTTGCCCAAAGCAACTTCTTACGAGACACGTTGCTGGAGGCAAGGGAAAAAACAGCAATGAACTATTGGGGTTTCGTCAAGATAAAAATCTTCTGCACAGCGAAGGAAACAATTGCTAAAAGGCAACCTATGGAATGGGAGAAGATATTTGCAAATAACATAAAATGTTATACATTTTATAACATAAAATATATAAATAAAGGGTTAGTATCCAAAATCAATAAGGAACTTGTCAAATCAACACCCAAAAAATAAATAATCCAGTTAAGAAATGGGCAGAAGACATGAACACTTTTCCAAAGAAGACATACAGATGACTAACAGACACATGAAAAGATGCTCAACATCACTCGCCATCAGACAAACACAAATCAAAACCACAATGAAATACCACCTTACACCAGTCAGAATGGCTAAAAGTGTCAGCACAGGAAACAACAGGTGTTGGTGAGGATGTGGAGAAAGGGGAACCCTCCTACACTGTTGGTGGGAATGCAAGCTGGTGCAGCCACTCTGGAAAACAGTACGGAGGTTCCTCAAAAAGTTAAAAATAGAACTACTCCTTGACCCAGCAATTGCATTACTAGGTATTTACCCAAAGGATACAAAAATACAGATTCGAAGGGGTACATGCACC
>NW_027666284.1:0-153053 GCF_963455335.1 Martes martes
TTTGGACAGCCGTCCTACGCCAGGCTGTCCCGGCAAGAACGAAGGTTTTGGAAAGCCCGGGGATCCTGCCGGAAGACCAGGACTCCGGCGACGTCCTTTCAGCTCCGGAACAAAGGAGCTTCTCCCTGGAGGGCAAAGGAGAAGCCGGATGCTCCCCCTCATGCCCAACCTCGACGCAGCCCTCAGAGCACTTCTGCACACAGGCCTGGATTGGGCGCGGATCATCCCTCTGGGCCCCGATTCTCCCCCTGACCCCAGCACGGCCCTGGTTTCTCCTGGGTCTGGAGGCTGAGACGGAGGGACGACCCGCGAATGGGACGCAAGACTGGAGCCAGACAAAGCCCCGAGAACGCAGAAGCGAAGCAGGCTGCGGGCGACGCCCCGCCCTCCAAGCGAGAGCTCAGAGCAGGATTCCGGTGACACAGGGCCCTGGACGCCACCCTGGGCTAAGCCCTGACACCAAACCTTAACCCTGGAGCTTCACCCAAAGGATCGCCCTCCCCTAGGGCCTCAGGGCAGCGCTCCACACTCCCGTTGGATGGACTCCTGCCGTCGCTCGGGGGGGGAACCCTGGTCTTCCCACCCCCCACCCCCCGGCAGTACGAGTAACCATCTCCGAACCCGGGCTCGGAAAGTGCCCTGGATGGCCCTGACGGGTCGATGCCCAACGAGTCGGTCCAGAACACAGACGGAAACCGTGCCGTTTTGCACGTCGGAAACTCCCGCTCTGGAAGCTGGGCGACGTGCAAACGGCGGCGGAGATGTTCCTGGCGACCGGGATTCCTGGGACGACTCTCCCCTGGGGATGCCAAGGTGCCTCTCCCAGCGGCTCTTCCTGATGCCACCCGTCCAGGACTAGGCCTCCGGGTCGGGGTCCGCCGCTGTCCACCCTACCGTCTGGGAGGCCCCTGCCATCGCCTGCGGGTCCAGAGAAGGCTGGCCTCGGAGGAACGGGTTTGGCAAGGTTCGTTCCATGGCTCTCCCTTTGGAAACCGCATCCCTGCAGTTGTTCTGATTTCCTCTTCCACGCGGTCCGTAGAAGGCCGCTGTGGTGCCACCTGGCGCCCGCACTCTGCTCCTCGGGGCGCGTTCGCATTACTGCTCCAATTTCCTTGCTGGGCTCCTGCTAGGTTCCCATGTTCTACGTCTTCCCAACTTCCGTCCTGCTCGTGGATCAGGATCCAGGAAGACATCCATGTCGTCTTCCAGGTCACAGGCCCTTTTCCTGAAGACGGGAGCATTTTCCCAAAGTGTGTGACGGGAGACGCAAAGGGCCGTACACCCGGCTTCAGGAAGCACTGTGGAGAAACCGTCTGTCCACCCACGTCTTCTGCCCTCCACGAAGGGAGCGTGCTCGAAAGCGGGGCTGAGAGTGTAAGGAGAGCGTCCTCTTCGGACTCTGAGAAGCAAGTGTGTGGAGAAGGCACCTTCCCACCAGCCTCTGGATCCTGCAGATAGAAACGTTTTCAGGGATGGGTGTTCGCGCTGGAGGAGAGTGCCGTGCACTTCACGGGAAGTACCAGCACGGGACACAAACCGTCCTTCAACTTCCCTATAGCTTTGGGACGACAGAAGCATGGCCCTGTGTGCGTGTGCATGAGCGTGAGTGTGTGCGTGCGCGCGCGCGTGGGGCTCGCGTGAGTGTGTGAGTGAGAGAGAGAGAGAGAGAGAGAGAGAGGGAGAAACCGAAGGAAAGCCCTATCGACGTACCTCTGAGCACCGTGTGTGCAGAGAATGCACCTTCGAACTCCTCTGAAGTTTCCTGAAGCTAGGCGCGTTCTCGAAAGTGTGCGTGAAAGGAGGATTCCAGGGTCCCCGCCCTTAGCTCTGAGGAACCAGCCTGTGGCCAGTGCATTTCCAGCGGCCATCCTGTGTCGGGAAGACAGCCCCGTGCACGCAGGTCCTGCGTCTACGCCGCAGGAAAGCGACCTCGGGCGTATCCTGAGATCCATAGGGCAGGGCTGAGCAACTGTCCCTGGACCACCAGCCTGCTGGAGGAAGGAAGCCCTGCCAAAGACTAAAAGCGTAAGGCCAGGGTCAGCTTCTTCCCTCTGAGAAACAAGTCCGTGGGGGAAGCATCTTTCACGGAAGCGCTTCCTGCTGAAGATACTTGCATTTGGAACGGAATGTGCACGTTGAGAGGCGCCATCGCCTCAGCCCTGAGAAACAGCCAGGGGCCGAGCGATCCGGTCTTTGCGCTTCCCTCTTCCTTTCTGAGGACGGGAGCGCTTTTGGAAGGCCGGGTGAGAGCCTAAGAAAGGGCCATGGACTTGACTCGGAGAAAGCAGTCGCAGTACATGGGCTGCATGGTTCCCCTCCCGTCGTGCTTCCACGGAGGTACAGGCCGTTCCGAGCGAGGTGGGGACGAAGCCCAGGGGAACGGCCTCGGTCGCCAGTCTAGAGCACAGCACTGTGGAGAACCGGAATGACAACGGAGCTCCACTCACCTCAACCCCGAGCGTCACGGGAATGCTAGGGCGCCCTCCCCTCGGGCCTCGGAGGACGTCTCCCCACTGGCGTCGCATAGACTCCTCCCCCCTCCTGGGGCGCAGCCCTGCAACTCACTGCGTCTCTGGCACGTCCCGGGGCCGAACTCTGGTTCTGAGGGTGCAAAGGACTTGGTGCTCCTGAGCGAAGCTACCCACGTTCCGTCAGGAACAGAGAGGGAAAGTTGCCCCTTGGACCCGCAGGGGTTGCTGGACCTCTGGACTCGAGCCCCAAACACGAAACTCAGCAACGCTGTGATGTTCCCACACCCGCGCCCCCACCAGAGCCACAAAGGCCCTAATGCGAGATCTGGCCCTCAGGCGAACGCAGCCCTGCACTCAGCCTTCGGCTAGGACTCTGGGTGGCCCATGTGTGGGCCACAAAGTCCTGCAGGCCTCTCGCCCGAGCCCTGGCCCAGGTGACCCCGCGGGGACCGGGCCCTGCCTTGCGAGTCTCCCGTGGACTTTGGACAGCCGGTCTACGCCAGGCTGTCCCGGCAAGAACGAAGGTTTTGGAAAGCCCCGGGGATCCTGCCGGAAGACCAGGACTCCGGCGACGTCCTTTCAGCTCCGGAACAAAGGAGCTTCTCCCTGGAGGGCAAAGGAGAAGCCGGATGCTCCCCCTCATGCCCAACCTCGACGCAGCCCTCAGAGCACTTCTGCACACAGGCCTGGATTGGGCGCGGATCATCCTCTGGCCCCGATTCTCCCCCTGACCCCAGGCACGGCCCTGGTTTCTCCCTGGGTCTGGAGGCTGAGACGGAGGGCCGACCCGCGAATGGGACGCAAGACTGGAGCCAGACCAAAGCCCCGAGAACGCAGAAGCGAAGCAGGCTGCGGGCGACGCCCCGCCCTCCCAAGCGAGAGCTCCAGAGCAGGATTCCGGTGACACAGGGCCCTGGACGCCACCCTGGGCCTAAGCCCCTGACACCAAACCTTAACCCTGAGCTTCACCCAAAGGATCGCCCTCCCCTAGGGCCTCAGGGCAGCGCTCCACACTCCCGTTGGATGGACTCCTGCCGTCGCTCGGGGGGGAACCCTGGTCTTCCCACCCCCCCACCCCCCGGCAGTACGAGTAACCATCTCCGAACCCGGGCTCGGAAAGTGCCCTGGATGGCCCTGACCGGGTCGATGCCCAACGAGTCGGTCCCAGAACACAGACGGAAAACCGTGCCGTTTTGCACGTCGGAAACTCCCGCTCTGGAAGCTGGGCGACGTGCAAACGGCGGCGGAGATGTTCCTGGCGACCGGGATTCCTGGGACGACTCTCCCCCTGGGGATGCCAAGGTGCCTCTCCCAGCGGCTCTTCCTGATGCCACCCGTCCAGGACTAGGCCTCCGGGTCGGGGTCCGCCGCTGTCCACCCTACCGTCTGGGAGGCCCCTGCCATCGCCTGCGGGTCCAGAGAAGGCTGGCCTCGGAGGAACGGGTTTGGCAAGGTTCGTTCCATGGCTCTCCCTTTGGAAACCGCATCCCTGCAGTTGTTCTGATTTCCTCTTCCACGCGGTCCGTAGAAGGCCGCTGTGGTGCCACCTGGCGCCCGCACTCTGCTCCTCGGGGCGCGTTCGCATTACTGCTCCAATTTCCTTGCTGGGCTCCTGCTAGGTTCCCGTGTTCTACGTCTTCCAACTTCCGTCCTGCTCGTGGATCAGGATCCAGGAAGACATCCATGTCGTCTTCCAGGTCACAGGCCCTTTTCCTGAAGACGGGAGCATTTTCCCAAAGTGTGTGACGGGAGACGCAAAGGGCCGTACACCCGGCTTCAGGAAGCACTGTGGAGAAACCGTCTGTCCACCCACGTCTTCTGCCCTCCACGAAGGGAGCGTGCTCGAAAGCGGGGCTGAGAGTGTAAGGAGAGCGTCCTCTTCGGGACTCTGAGAAGCAAGTGTGTGGAGAAGGCACCTTCCCACCAGCCTCTGGATTCCTGCAGATAGAAACGTTTTCAGGGATGGGTGTTCGCGCTGGAGGAGAGTGCCGTGCACTTCACGGGAAGTACCAGCACGGGACACAAACCGTCCTTCAACTTCCCTATAGCTTTGGGACGACAGAAGCATGGCCCTGTGTGCGTGTGCATGAGCGTGAGTGTGTGCGTGCGCGCGCGTGGGGCTCGCGTGAGTGTGTGAGTGAGAGAGAGAGAGAGAGAGAGAGAGAGGGAGAAACCGAAGGAAAGCCCTATCGACGTACCTCTGAGCACCGTGTGTGCAGAGAATGCACCTTCGAACTCCTCTGAAGTTTCCTGAAGCTAGGCGCGTTCTGGAAAGTGTGCGTGAAAGGAGGATTCCAGGGTCCCGCCCTTAGCTCTGAGGAACCAGCCTGTGGCCAGTGCATTTCCAGCGGCCATCCTGTGTCGGGAAGACAGCCCCGTGCACGCAGGTCTGCGTCTACGCCGCAGGAAAGCGACCTCGGGCGTATCCTGAGATCCATAGGGCAGGGCTGAGCAACTGTCCCTGGACCACCAGCCTGCTGGAGGAAGGAAGCCCTGCCAAAGACTAAAAGCGTAAGGCCAGGGTCAGCTTCTTCCCTCTGAGAAACAAGTCCGTGGGGGAAGCATCTTTCACGGAAGCGCTTCCTGCTGAAGATACTTGCATTTGGAACGGAATGTGCACGTTGAGAGGCGCCATCGCCTCAGCCCTGAGAAACAGCCAGGGGCCGAGCGATCCGGTCTTTGCGCTTCCCTCTTCCTTTCTGAGGACGGGAGCGCTTTTGGAAGGCCGGGTGAGAGCCTAAGAAAGGGCCATGGACTTGACTCGGAGAAAGCAGTCGCAGTACATGGGCTGCATGGTTCCCCTCCCGTCGTGCTTCACGGAGGTACAGGCCGTTCCGAGCGAGGTGGGGACGAAGCCCAGGGGAACGGCCTCGGTCGCCAGTCTAGAGCACAGCACTGTGGAGAACCGGAATGACAACGGAGCTCCACTCAACCTCAACCCCGAGCGTCACGGGAATGCTAGGGCGCCCTCCCCTCGGGCCTCGGAGGACGTCTCCCCACTGGCGTCGCATAGACTCCTCCCCCCTCCTGGGGCGTAGCCCTGCAACTCACTGCGTCTCTGGCACGTCCCGGGGCCGAACTCTGGTTCTGAGGGTGCAAAGGACTTGGTGCTCCTGAGCGAAGCTACCCACGTTCAGTCAGGAACAGAGAGGGAAAGTTGCCCCTTGGACCCGCAGGGGTTGCTGGACCTCTGGACTCGAGCCCCAAACACGAAACTCAGCAACGCTGTGATGTTCCCACACCCGCGCCCCCACCAGAGCCACAAAGGCCCTAATGCGAGATCTGGCCCTCAGGCGAACGGCAGCCCTGCACTCAGCCTTCGGCTAGGACTCTGGGTGGCCCATGTGTGGGCCACAAAGTCCTGCAGGCCTCTCGCCCGAGCCCTGGCCTCAGGTGACCCCGCGGGGGACCGGGCCCTGCTTGCGAGTCTCCCGTGGACTTTGGACAGCCGGTCTACGCCAGGCTGTCCCGGCAAGAACGAAGGTTTTGGAAAGCCCCGGGGATCCTGCCGGAAGACCAGGACTCCGGCGACGTCCTTTCAGCTCCGGAACAAAGGAGCTTCTCCCTGGAGGGCAAAGGAGAAGCCGGATGCTCCCCCTCATGCCCAACCTCGACGCAGCCCTCAGAGCACTTCTGCACACAGGCCTGGATTGGGCGCGGATCATCCCTCTGGGCCCCGATTCTCCCCCTGACCCCAGGCACGGCCCTGGTTTCTCCCTGGGTCTGGAGGCTGAGACGGAGGGACGACCCGCGAATGGGACGCAAGACTGGAGCCAGACCAAAGCCCCGAGAACGCAGAAGCGAAGCAGGCTGCGGGCGACGCCCCGCCCTCCAAGCGAGAGCTCAGAGCAGGATTCCGGTGACACAGGGCCCTGGACGCCACCCTGGGCCTAAGCCCTGACACCAAACCTTAACCCTGAGCTTCACCCAAAGGATCGCCCTCCCCTAGGGCCTCAGGGCAGCGCTCCACACTCCCGTTGGATGGACTCCTGCCGTCGCTCGGGGGGGAACCCTGGTCTTCCCACCCCCCCACCCCCCGGCAGTACGAGTAACCATCTCCGAACCCGGGCTCGGAAAGTGCCCTGGATGGCCCTGACGGGTCGATGCCCAACGAGTCGGTCCAGAACACAGACGGAAACCGTGCCGTTTTGCACGTCGGAAACTCCCGCTCTGGAAGCTGGGCGACGTGCAAACGGCGGCGGAGATGTTCCTGGCGACCGGGATTCCTGGGACGACTCTCCCCCTGGGGATGCCAAGGTGCCTCTCCCAGCGGCTCTTCCTGATGCCACCCGTCCAGGACTAGGCCTCCGGGTCGGGGTCCGCCGCTGTCCACCCTACCGTCTGGGAGGCCCCTGCCATCGCCTGCGGGTCCAGAGAAGGCTGGCCTCGGAGGAACGGGTTGGCAAGGTTCGTTCCATGGCTCTCCCTTTGGAAACCGCATCCCTGCAGTTGTTCTGATTTCCTCTTCCACGCGGTCCGTAGAAGGCCGCTGTGGTGCCACCTGGCGCCCGCACTCTGCTCCTCGGGGCGCGTTCGCATTACTGCTCCAATTTCCTTGCTGGGCTCCTGCTAGGTTCCCATGTTCTACGTCTTCCAACTTCCGTCCTGCTCGTGGATCAGGATCCAGGAAGACATCCATGTCGTCTTCCAGGTCACAGGCCCTTTTCCTGAAGACGGGAGCATTTTCCCAAAGTGTGTGACGGGAGACGCAAAGGGCCGTACACCCGGCTTCAGGAAGCACTGTGGAGAAACCGTCTGTCCACCCACGTCTTCTGCCCTCCACGAAGGGAGCGTGCTCGAAAGCGGGGCTGAGAGTGTAAGGAGAGCGTCCTCTTCGGGACTCTGAGAAGCAAGTGTGTGGAGAAGGCACCTTCCCACCAGCCTCTGGATTCCTGCAGATAGAAACGTTTTCAGGGATGGGTGTTCGCGCTGGAGGAGAGTGCCGTGCACTTCACGGGAAGTACCAGCACGGGACACAAACCGTCCTTCAACTTCCCTATAGCTTTGGGACGACAGAAGCATGGCCCTGTGTGCGTGTGCATGAGCGTGAGTGTGTGCGTGCGCGCGCGCGTGGGGCTCGCGTGAGTGTGTGAGTGAGAGAGAGAGAGAGAGAGAGAGAGAGGGAGAAACCGAAGGAAAGCCCTATCGACGTACCTCTGAGCACCGTGTGTGCAGAGAATGCACCTTCGAACTCCTCTGAAGTTTCCTGAAGCTAGGCGCGTTCTGGAAAGTGTGCGTGAAAGGAGGATTCCAGGGTCCCGCCCTTAGCTCTGAGGAACCAGCCTGTGGCCAGTGCATTTCCAGCGGCCATCCTGTGTCGGGAAGACAGCCCCGTGCACGCAGGTCTGCGTCTACGCCGCAGGAAAGCGACCTCGGGCGTATCCTGAGATCCATAGGGCAGGGCTGAGCAACTGTCCCTGGACCACCAGCCTGCTGGAGGAAGGAAGCCCTGCCAAAGACTAAAAGCGTAAGGCCAGGGTCAGCTTCTTCCCTCTGAGAAACAAGTCCGTGGGGGAAGCATCTTTCACGGAAGCGCTTCCTGCTGAAGATACTTGCATTTGGAACGGAATGTGCACGTTGAGAGGCGCCATCGCCTCAGCCCTGAGAAACAGCCAGGGGCCGAGCGATCCGGTCTTTGCGCTTCCCTCTTCCTTTCTGAGGACGGGAGCGCTTTTGGAAGGCCGGGTGAGAGCCTAAGAAAGGGCCATGGACTTGACTCGGAGAAAGCAGTCGCAGTACATGGGCTGCATGGTTCCCCTCCCGTCGTGCTTCACGGAGGTACAGGCCGTTCCGAGCGAGGTGGGGACGAAGCCCAGGGGAACGGCCTCGGTCGCCAGTCTAGAGCACAGCACTGGGGAGAACCGGAATGACAACGGAGCTCCACTCAACCTCAACCCCGAGCGTCACGGGAATGCTAGGGCGCCCTCCCCTCGGGCCTCGGAGGACGTCTCCCCACTGGCGTCGCATAGACTCCTCCCCCCTCCTGGGGCGTAGCCCTGCAACTCACTGCGTCTCTGGCACGTCCCGGGGCCGAACTCTGGTTCTGAGGGTGCAAAGGACTTGGTGCTCCTGAGCGAAGCTACCCACGTTCCGTCAGGAACAGAGAGGGAAAGTTGCCCCTTGGACCCGCAGGGGTTGCTGGACCTCTGGACTCGAGCCCCAAACACGAAACTCAGCAACGCTGTGATGTTCCCAGACCCGCGCCCCCACCAGAGCCACAAAGGCCCTAATGCGAGATCTGGCCCTCAGGCGAACGGCAGCCCTGCACTCAGCCTTCGGCTAGGACTCTGGGTGGCCCATGTGTGGGCCACAAAGTCCTGCAGGCCTCTCGCCCGAGCCCTGGCCTCAGGTGACCCCGCGGGGGACCGGGCCCTGCTTGCGAGTCTCCCGTGGACTTTGGACAGCCGGTCTACGCCAGGCTGTCCCGGCAAGAACGAAGGTTTTGGAAAGCCCCGGGGATCCTGCCGGAAGACCAGGACTCCGGCGACGTCCTTTCAGCTCCGGAACAAAGGAGCTTCTCCCTGGAGGGCAAAGGAGAAGCCGGATGCTCCCCCTCATGCCCAACCTCGACGCAGCCCTCAGAGCACTTCTGCACACAGGCCTGGATTGGGCGCGGATCATCCCTCTGGGCCCCGATTCTCCCCCTGACCCCAGGCACGGCCCTGGTTTCTCCCTGGGTCTGGAGGCTGAGACGGAGGGACGACCCGCGAATGGGACGCAAGACTGGAGCCAGACCAAAGCCCCGAGAACGCAGAAGCGAAGCAGGCTGCGGGCGACGCCCCGCCCTCCAAGCGAGAGCTCAGAGCAGGATTCCGGTGACACAGGGCCCTGGACGCCACCCTGGGCCTAAGCCCTGACACCAAACCTTAACCCTGAGCTTCACCCAAAGGATCGCCCTCCCCTAGGGCCTCAGGGCAGCGCTCCACACTCCCGTTGGATGGACTCCTGCCGTCGCTCGGGGGGGGAACCCTGGTCTTCCCACCCCCCCACCCCCCGGCAGTACGAGTAACCATCTCCGAACCCGGGCTCGGAAAGTGCCCTGGATGGCCCTGACGGGTCGATGCCCAACGAGTCGGTCCAGAACACAGACGGAAACCGTGCCGTTTTGCACGTCGGAAACTCCCGCTCTGGAAGCTGGGCGACGTGCAAACGGCGGCGGAGATGTTCCTGGCGACCGGGATTCCTGGGACGACTCTCCCCCTGGGGATGCCAAGGTGCCTCTCCCAGCGGCTCTTCCTGATGCCACCCGTCCAGGACTAGGCCTCCGGGTCGGGGTCCGCCGCTGTCCACCCTACCGTCTGGGAGGCCCCTGCCATCGCCTGCGGGTCCAGAGAAGGCTGGCCTCGGAGGAACGGGTTTGGCAAGGTTCGTTCCATGGCTCTCCCTTTGGAAACCGCATCCCTGCAGTTGTTCTGATTTCCTCTTCCACGCGGTCCGTAGAAGGCCGCTGTGGTGCCACCTGGCGCCCGCACTCTGCTCCTCGGGGCGCGTTCGCATTACTGCTCCAATTTCCTTGCTGGGCTCCTGCTAGGTTCCCGTGTTCTACGTCTTCCAACTTCCGTCCTGCTCGTGGATCAGGATCCAGGAAGACATCCATGTCGTCTTCCAGGTCACAGGCCCTTTTCCTGAAGACGGGAGCATTTTCCCAAAGTGTGTGACGGGAGACGCAAAGGGCCGTACACCCGGCTTCAGGAAGCACTGTGGAGAAACCGTCTGTCCACCCACGTCTTCTGCCCTCCACGAAGGGAGCGTGCTCGAAAGCGGGGCTGAGAGTGTAAGGAGAGCGTCCTCTTCGGGACTCTGAGAAGCAAGTGTGTGGAGAAGGCACCTTCCCACCAGCCTCTGGATTCCTGCAGATAGAAACGTTTTCAGGGATGGGTGTTCGCGCTGGAGGAGAGTGCCGTGCACTTCACGGGAAGTACCAGCACGGGACACAAACCGTCCTTCAACTTCCCTATAGCTTTGGGACGACAGAAGCATGGCCCTGTGTGCGTGTGCATGAGCGTGAGTGTGTGCGTGCGCGCGCGCGTGGGGCTCGCGTGAGTGTGTGAGTGAGAGAGAGAGAGAGAGAGAGAGAGAGGGAGAAACCGAAGGAAAGCCCTATCGACGTACCTCTGAGCACCGTGTGTGCAGAGAATGCACCTTCGAACTCCTCTGAAGTTTCCTGAAGCTAGGCGCGTTCTCGAAAGTGTGCGTGAAAGGAGGATTCCAGGGTCCCGCCCTTAGCTCTGAGGAACCAGCCTGTGGCCAGTGCATTTCCAGCGGCCATCCTGTGTCGGGAAGACAGCCCCGTGCACGCAGGTCTGCGTCTACGCCGCAGGAAAGCGACCTCGGGCGTATCCTGAGATCCATAGGGCAGGGCTGAGCAACTGTCCCTGGACCACCAGCCTGCTGGAGGAAGGAAGCCCTGCCAAAGACTAAAAGCGTAAGGCCAGGGTCAGCTTCTTCCCTCTGAGAAACAAGTCCGTGGGGGAAGCATCTTTCACGGAAGCGCTTCCTGCTGAAGATACTTGCATTTGGAACGGAATGTGCACGTTGAGAGGCGCCATCGCCTCAGCCCTGAGAAACAGCCAGGGGCCGAGCGATCCGGTCTTTGCGCTTCCCTCTTCCTTTCTGAGGACGGGAGCGCTTTTGGAAGGCCGGGTGAGAGCCTAAGAAAGGGCCATGGACTTGACTCGGAGAAAGCAGTCGCAGTACATGGGCTGCATGGTTCCCCTCCCGTCGTGCTTCACGGAGGTACAGGCCGTTCCGAGCGAGGTGGGGACGAAGCCCAGGGGAACGGCCTCGGTCGCCAGTCTAGAGCACAGCACTGGGGAGAACCGGAATGACAACGGAGCTCCACTCAACCTCAACCCCGAGCGTCACGGGAATGCTAGGGCGCCCTCCCCTCGGGCCTCGGAGGACGTCTCCCCACTGGCGTCGCATAGACTCCTCCCCCCTCCTGGGGCGTAGCCCTGCAACTCACTGCGTCTCTGGCACGTCCCGGGGCCGAACTCTGGTTCTGAGGGTGCAAAGGACTTGGTGCTCCTGAGCGAAGCTACCCACGTTCCGTCAGGAACAGAGAGGGAAAGTTGCCCCTTGGACCCGCAGGGGTTGCTGGACCTCTGGACTCGAGCCCCAAACACGAAACTCAGCAACGCTGTGATGTTCCCACACCCGCGCCCCCACCAGAGCCACAAAGGCCCTAATGCGAGATCTGGCCCTCAGGCGAACGGCAGCCCTGCACTCAGCCTTCGGCTAGGACTCTGGGTGGCCCATGTGTGGGCCACAAAGTCCTGCAGGCCTCTCGCCCGAGCCCTGGCCTCAGGTGACCCCGCGGGGGACCGGGCCCTGCTTGCGAGTCTCCCGTGGACTTTGGACAGCCGGTCTACGCCAGGCTGTCCCGGCAAGAACGAAGGTTTTGGAAAGCCCCGGGGATCCTGCCGGAAGACCAGGACTCCGGCGACGTCCTTTCAGCTCCGGAACAAAGGAGCTTCTCCCTGGAGGGCAAAGGAGAAGCCGGATGCTCCCCCTCATGCCCAACCTCGACGCAGCCCTCAGAGCACTTCTGCACACAGGCCTGGATTGGGCGCGGATCATCCCTCTGGGCCCCGATTCTCCCCCTGACCCCAGGCACGGCCCTGGTTTCTCCCTGGGTCTGGAGGCTGAGACGGAGGGACGACCCGCGAATGGGACGCAAGACTGGAGCCAGACCAAAGCCCCGAGAACGCAGAAGCGAAGCAGGCTGCGGGCGACGCCCCGCCCTCCAAGCGAGAGCTCAGAGCAGGATTCCGGTGACACAGGGCCCTGGACGCCACCCTGGGCCTAAGCCCTGACACCAAACCTTAACCCTGAGCTTCACCCAAAGGATCGCCCTCCCCTAGGGCCTCAGGGCAGCGCTCCACACTCCCGTTGGATGGACTCCTGCCGTCGCTCGGGGGGGAACCCTGGTCTTCCCACCCCCCCACCCCCCGGCAGTACGAGTAACCATCTCCGAACCCGGGCTCGGAAAGTGCCCTGGATGGCCCTGACGGGTCGATGCCCAACGAGTCGGTCCAGAACACAGACGGAAACCGTGCCGTTTTGCACGTCGGAAACTCCCGCTCTGGAAGCTGGGCGACGTGCAAACGGCGGCGGAGATGTTCCTGGCGACCGGGATTCCTGGGACGACTCTCCCCCTGGGCATGCCAAGGTGCCTCTCCCAGCGGCTCTTCCTGATGCCACCCGTCCAGGACTAGGCCTCCGGGTCGGGGTCCGCCGCTGTCCACCCTACCGTCTGGGAGGCCCCTGCCATCGCCTGCGGGTCCAGAGAAGGCTGGCCTCGGAGGAACGGGTTTGGCAAGGTTCGTTCCATGGCTCTCCCTTTGGAAACCGCATCCCTGCAGTTGTTCTGATTTCCTCTTCCACGCGGTCCGTAGAAGGCCGCTGTGGTGCCACCTGGCGCCCGCACTCTGCTCCTCGGGGCGCGTTCGCATTACTGCTCCAATTTCCTTGCTGGGCTCCTGCTAGGTTCCCGTGTTCTACGTCTTCCAACTTCCGTCCTGCTCGTGGATCAGGATCCAGGAAGACATCCATGTCGTCTTCCAGGTCACAGGCCCTTTTCCTGAAGACGGGAGCATTTTCCCAAAGTGTGTGACGGGAGACGCAAAGGGCCGTACACCCGGCTTCAGGAAGCACTGTGGAGAAACCGTCTGTCCACCCACGTCTTCTGCCCTCCACGAAGGGAGCGTGCTCGAAAGCGGGGCTGAGAGTGTAAGGAGAGCGTCCTCTTCGGGACTCTGAGAAGCAAGTGTGTGGAGAAGGCACCTTCCCACCAGCCTCTGGATTCCTGCAGATAGAAACGTTTTCAGGGATGGGTGTTCGCGCTGGAGGAGAGTGCCGTGCACTTCACGGGAAGTACCAGCACGGGACACAAACCGTCCTTCAACTTCCCTATAGCTTTGGGACGACAGAAGCATGGCCCTGTGTGCGTGTGCATGAGCGTGAGTGTGTGCGTGCGCGCGCGCGTGGGGCTCGCGTGAGTGTGTGAGTGAGAGAGAGAGAGAGAGAGAGGGAGAAACCGAAGGAAAGCCCTATCGACGTACCTCTGAGCACCGTGTGTGCAGAGAATGCACCTTCGAACTCCTCTGAAGTTTCCTGAAGCTAGGCGCGTTCTGGAAAGTGTGCGTGAAAGGAGGATTCCAGGGTCCCGCCCTTAGCTCTGAGGAACCAGCCTGTGGCCAGTGCATTTCCAGCGGCCATCCTGTGTCGGGAAGACAGCCCCGTGCACGCAGGTCTGCGTCTACGCCGCAGGAAAGCGACCTCGGGCGTATCCTGAGATCCATAGGGCAGGGCTGAGCAACTGTCCCTGGACCACCAGCCTGCTGGAGGAAGGAAGCCCTGCCAAAGACTAAAAGCGTAAGGCCAGGGTCAGCTTCTTCCCTCTGAGAAACAAGTCCGTGGGGGAAGCATCTTTCACGGAAGCGCTTCCTGCTGAAGATACTTGCATTTGGAACGGAATGTGCACGTTGAGAGGCGCCATCGCCTCAGCCCTGAGAAACAGCCAGGGGCCGAGCGATCCGGTCTTTGCGCTTCCCTCTTCCTTTCTGAGGACGGGAGCGCTTTTGGAAGGCCGGGTGAGAGCCTAAGAAAGGGCCATGGACTTGACTCGGAGAAAGCAGTCGCAGTACATGGGCTGCATGGTTCCCCTCCCGTCGTGCTTCACGGAGGTACAGGCCGTTCCGAGCGAGGTGGGGACGAAGCCCAGGGGAACGGCCTCGGTCGCCAGTCTAGAGCACAGCACTGTGGAGAACCGGAATGACAACGGAGCTCCACTCAACCTCAACCCCGAGCGTCACGGGAATGCTAGGGCGCCCTCCCCTCGGGCCTCGGAGGACGTCTCCCCACTGGCGTCGCATAGACTCCTCCCCCCTCCTGGGGCGCAGCCCTGCAACTCACTGCGTCTCTGGCACGTCCCGGGGCCGAACTCTGGTTCTGAGGGTGCAAAGGACTTGGTGCTCCTGAGCGAAGCTACCCACGTTCCGTCAGGAACAGAGAGGGAAAGTTGCCCCTTGGACCCGCAGGGGTTGCTGGACCTCTGGACTCGAGCCCCAAACACGAAACTCAGCAACGCTGTGATGTTCCCAGACCCGCGCCCCCACCAGAGCCACAAAGGCCCTAATGCGAGATCTGGCCCTCAGGCGAACGGCAGCCCTGCACTCAGCCTTCGGCTAGGACTCTGGGTGGCCCATGTGTGGGCCACAAAGTCCTGCAGGCCTCTCGCCCGAGCCCTGGCCTCAGGTGACCCCGCGGGGGACCGGGCCCTGCTTGCGAGTCTCCCGTGGACTTTGGACAGCCGGTCTACGCCAGGCTGTCCCGGCAAGAACGAAGGTTTTGGAAAGCCCCGGGGATCCTGCCGGAAGACCAGGACTCCGGCGACGTC
Source organism: Martes martes (assembly GCF_963455335.1). Lineage (NCBI taxonomy): Eukaryota > Metazoa > Chordata > Mammalia > Carnivora > Mustelidae > Martes > Martes martes. Next base: position 14,872 of record NW_027666284.1, read on the forward strand.
CTTTCAGCTCCGGAACAAAGGAGCTTCTCCCTGGAGGGCAAAGGAGAAGCCGGATGCTCCCCCTCATGCCCAACCTCGACGCAGCCCTCAGAGCACTTCTGCACACAGGCCTGGATTGGGCGCGGATCATCCCTCTGGGCCCCGATTCTCCCCCTGACCCCAGGCACGGCCCTGGTTTCTCCCTGGGTCTGGAGGCTGAGACGGAGGGACGACCCGCGAATGGGACGCAAGACTGGAGCCAGACCAAAGCCCCGAGAACGCAGAAGCGAAGCAGGCTGCGGGCGACGCCCCGCCCTCCAAGCGAGAGCTCAGAGCAGGATTCCGGTGACACAGGGCCCTGGACGCCACCCTGGGCCTAAGCCCTGACACCAAACCTTAACCCTGAGCTTCACCCAAAGGATCGCCCTCCCCTAGGGCCTCAGGGCAGCGCTCCACACTCCCGTTGGATGGACTCCTGCCGTCGCTCGGGGGGGAACCCTGGTCTTCCCACCCCCCCACCCCCCGGCAGTACGAGTAACCATCTCCGAACCCGGGCTCGGAAAGTGCCCTGGATGGCCCTGACGGGTCGATGCCCAACGAGTCGGTCCAGAACACAGACGGAAACCGTGCCGTTTTGCACGTCGGAAACTCCCGCTCTGGAAGCTGGGCGACGTGCAAACGGCGGCGGAGATGTTCCTGGCGACCGGGATTCCTGGGACGACTCTCCCCCTGGGGATGCCAAGGTGCCTCTCCCAGCGGCTCTTCCTGATGCCACCCGTCCAGGACTAGGCCTCCGGGTCGGGGTCCGCCGCTGTCCACCCTACCGTCTGGGAGGCCCCTGCCATCGCCTGCGGGTCCAGAGAAGGCTGGCCTCGGAGGAACGGGTTTGGCAAGGTTCGTTCCATGGCTCTCCCTTTGGAAACCGCATCCCTGCAGTTGTTCTGATTTCCTCTTCCACGCGGTCCGTAGAAGGCCGCTGTGGTGCCACCTGGCGCCCGCACTCTGCTCCTCGGGGCGCGTTCGCATTACTGCTCCAATTTCCTTGCTGGGCTCCTGCTAGGTTCCCATGTTCTACGTCTTCCAACTTCCGTCCTGCTCGTGGATCAGGATCCAGGAAGACATCCATGTCGTCTTCCAGGTCACAGGCCCTTTTCCTGAAGACGGGAGCATTTTCCCAAAGTGTGTGACGGGAGACGCAAAGGGCCGTACACCCGGCTTCAGGAAGCACTGTGGAGAAACCGTCTGTCCACCCACGTCTTCTGCCCTCCACGAAGGGAGCGTGCTCGAAAGCGGGGCTGAGAGTGTAAGGAGAGCGTCCTCTTCGGGACTCTGAGAAGCAAGTGTGTGGAGAAGGCACCTTCCCACCAGCCTCTGGATTCCTGCAGATAGAAACGTTTTCAGGGATGGGTGTTCGCGCTGGAGGAGAGTGCCGTGCACTTCACGGGAAGTACCAGCACGGGACACAAACCGTCCTTCAACTTCCCTATAGCTTTGGGACGACAGAAGCATGGCCCTGTGTGCGTGTGCATGAGCGTGAGTGTGTGCGTGCGCGCGCGCGTGGGGCTCGCGTGAGTGTGTGAGTGAGAGAGAGAGAGAGAGAGAGAGAGAGGGAGAAACCGAAGGAAAGCCCTATCGACGTACCTCTGAGCACCGTGTGTGCAGAGAATGCACCTTCGAACTCCTCTGAAGTTTCCTGAAGCTAGGCGCGTTCTGGAAAGTGTGCGTGAAAGGAGGATTCCAGGGTCCCGCCCTTAGCTCTGAGGAACCAGCCTGTGGCCAGTGCATTTCCAGCGGCCATCCTGTGTCGGGAAGACAGCCCCGTGCACGCAGGTCTGCGTCTACGCCGCAGGAAAGCGACCTCGGGCGTATCCTGAGATCCATAGGGCAGGGCTGAGCAACTGTCCCTGGACCACCAGCCTGCTGGAGGAAGGAAGCCCTGCCAAAGACTAAAAGCGTAAGGCCAGGGTCAGCTTCTTCCCTCTGAGAAACAAGTCCGTGGGGGAAGCATCTTTCACGGAAGCGCTTCCTGCTGAAGATACTTGCATTTGGAACGGAATGTGCACGTTGAGAGGCGCCATCGCCTCAGCCCTGAGAAACAGCCAGGGGCCGAGCGATCCGGTCTTTGCGCTTCCCTCTTCCTTTCTGAGGACGGGAGCGCTTTTGGAAGGCCGGGTGAGAGCCTAAGAAAGGGCCATGGACTTGACTCGGAGAAAGCAGTCGCAGTACATGGGCTGCATGGTTCCCCTCCCGTCGTGCTTCACGGAGGTACAGGCCGTTCCGAGCGAGGTGGGGACGAAGCCCAGGGGAACGGCCTCGGTCGCCAGTCTAGAGCACAGCACTGTGGAGAACCGGAATGACAACGGAGCTCCACTCAACCTCAACCCCGAGCGTCACGGGAATGCTAGGGCGCCCTCCCCTCGGGCCTCGGAGGACGTCTCCCCACTGGCGTCGCATAGACTCCTCCCCCCTCCTGGGGCGCAGCCCTGCAACTCACTGCGTCTCTGGCACGTCCCGGGGCCGAACTCTGGTTCTGAGGGTGCAAAGGACTTGGTGCTCCTGAGCGAAGCTACCCACGTTCAGTCAGGAACAGAGAGGGAAAGTTGCCCCTTGGACCCGCAGGGGTTGCTGGACCTCTGGACTCGAGCCCCAAACACGAAACTCAGCAACGCTGTGATGTTCCCAGACCCGCGCCCCCACCAGAGCCACAAAGGCCCTAATGCGAGATCTGGCCCTCAGGCGAACGGCAGCCCTGCACTCAGCCTTCGGCTAGGACTCTGGGTGGCCCATGTGTGGGCCACAAAGTCCTGCAGGCCTCTCGCCCGAGCCCTGGCCTCAGGTGACCCCGCGGGGGACCGGGCCCTGCTTGCGAGTCTCCCGTGGACTTTGGACAGCCGGTCTACGCCAGGCTGTCCCGGCAAGAACGAAGGTTTTGGAAAGCCCCGGGGATCCTGCCGGAAGACCAGGACTCCGGCGACGTCCTTTCAGCTCCGGAACAAAGGAGCTTCTCCCTGGAGGGCAAAGGAGAAGCCGGATGCTCCCCCTCATGCCCAACCTCGACGCAGCCCTCAGAGCACTTCTGCACACAGGCCTGGATTGGGCGCGGATCATCCCTCTGGGCCCCGATTCTCCCCCTGACCCCAGGCACGGCCCTGGTTTCTCCCTGGGTCTGGAGGCTGAGACGGAGGGACGACCCGCGAATGGGACGCAAGACTGGAGCCAGACCAAAGCCCCGAGAACGCAGAAGCGAAGCAGGCTGCGGGCGACGCCCCGCCCTCCAAGCGAGAGCTCAGAGCAGGATTCCGGTGACACAGGGCCCTGGACGCCACCCTGGGCCTAAGCCCTGACACCAAACCTTAACCCTGAGCTTCACCCAAAGGATCGCCCTCCCCTAGGGCCTCAGGGCAGCGCTCCACACTCCCGTTGGATGGACTCCTGCCGTCGCTCGGGGGGGAACCCTGGTCTTCCCACCCCCCCACCCCCCGGCAGTACGAGTAACCATCTCCGAACCCGGGCTCGGAAAGTGCCCTGGATGGCCCTGACGGGTCGATGCCCAACGAGTCGGTCCAGAACACAGACGGAAACCGTGCCGTTTTGCACGTCGGAAACTCCCGCTCTGGAAGCTGGGCGACGTGCAAACGGCGGCGGAGATGTTCCTGGCGACCGGGATTCCTGGGACGACTCTCCCCCTGGGGATGCCAAGGTGCCTCTCCCAGCGGCTCTTCCTGATGCCACCCGTCCAGGACTAGGCCTCCGGGTCGGGGTCCGCCGCTGTCCACCCTACCGTCTGGGAGGCCCCTGCCATCGCCTGCGGGTCCAGAGAAGGCTGGCCTCGGAGGAACGGGTTTGGCAAGGTTCGTTCCATGGCTCTCCCTTTGGAAACCGCATCCCTGCAGTTGTTCTGATTTCCTCTTCCACGCGGTCCGTAGAAGGCCACTGTGGTGCCACCTGGCGCCCGCACTCTGCTCCTCGGGGCGCGTTCGCATTACTGCTCCAATTTCCTTGCTGGGCTCCTGCTAGGTTCCCATGTTCTACGTCTTCCAACTTCCGTCCTGCTCGTGGATCAGGATCCAGGAAGACATCCATGTCGTCTTCCAGGTCACAGGCCCTTTTCCTGAAGACGGGAGCATTTTCCCAAAGTGTGTGACGGGAGACGCAAAGGGCCGTACACCCGGCTTCAGGAAGCACTGTGGAGAAACCGTCTGTCCACCCACGTCTTCTGCCCTCCACGAAGGGAGCGTGCTCGAAAGCGGGGCTGAGAGTGTAAGGAGAGCGTCCTCTTCGGGACTCTGAGAAGCAAGTGTGTGGAGAAGGCACCTTCCCACCAGCCTCTGGATTCCTGCAGATAGAAACGTTTTCAGGGATGGGTGTTCGCGCTGGAGGAGAGTGCCGTGCACTTCACGGGAAGTACCAGCACGGGACACAAACCGTCCTTCAACTTCCCTATAGCTTTGGGACGACAGAAGCATGGCCCTGTGTGCGTGTGCATGAGCGTGAGTGTGTGCGTGCGCGCGCGCGTGGGGCTCGCGTGAGTGTGTGAGTGAGAGAGAGAGAGAGAGAGAGAGAGAGGGAGAAACCGAAGGAAAGCCCTATCGACGTACCTCTGAGCACCGTGTGTGCAGAGAATGCACCTTCGAACTCCTCTGAAGTTTCCTGAAGCTAGGCGCGTTCTGGAAAGTGTGCGTGAAAGGAGGATTCCAGGGTCCCGCCCTTAGCTCTGAGGAACCAGCCTGTGGCCAGTGCATTTCCAGCGGCCATCCTGTGTCGGGAAGACAGCCCCGTGCACGCAGGTCTGCGTCTACGCCGCAGGAAAGCGACCTCGGGCGTATCCTGAGATCCATAGGGCAGGGCTGAGCAACTGTCCCTGGACCACCAGCCTGCTGGAGGAAGGAAGCCCTGCCAAAGACTAAAAGCGTAAGGCCAGGGTCAGCTTCTTCCCTCTGAGAAACAAGTCCGTGGGGGAAGCATCTTTCACGGAAGCGCTTCCTGCTGAAGATACTTGCATTTGGAACGGAATGTGCACGTTGAGAGGCGCCATCGCCTCAGCCCTGAGAAACAGCCAGGGGCCGAGCGATCCGGTCTTTGCGCTTCCCTCTTCCTTTCTGAGGACGGGAGCGCTTTTGGAAGGCCGGGTGAGAGCCTAAGAAAGGGCCATGGACTTGACTCGGAGAAAGCAGTCGCAGTACATGGGCTGCATGGTTCCCCTCCCGTCGTGCTTCACGGAGGTACAGGCCGTTCCGAGCGAGGTGGGGACGAAGCCCAGGGGAACGGCCTCGGTCGCCAGTCTAGAGCACAGCACTGTGGAGAACCGGAATGACAACGGAGCTCCACTCAACCTCAACCCCGAGCGTCACGGGAATGCTAGGGCGCCCTCCCCTCGGGCCTCGGAGGACGTCTCCCCACTGGCGTCGCATAGACTCCTCCCCCCTCCTGGGGCGCAGCCCTGCAACTCACTGCGTCTCTGGCACGTCCCGGGGCCGAACTCTGGTTCTGAGGGTGCAAAGGACTTGGTGCTCCTGAGCGAAGCTACCCACGTTCAGTCAGGAACAGAGAGGGAAAGTTGCCCCTTGGACCCGCAGGGGTTGCTGGACCTCTGGACTCGAGCCCCAAACACGAAACTCAGCAACGCTGTGATGTTCCCAGACCCGCGCCCCCACCAGAGCCACAAAGGCCCTAATGCGAGATCTGGCCCTCAGGCGAACGGCAGCCCTGCACTCAGCCTTCGGCTAGGACTCTGGGTGGCCCATGTGTGGGCCACAAAGTCCTGCAGGCCTCTCGCCCGAGCCCTGGCCTCAGGTGACCCCGCGGGGGACCGGGCCCTGCTTGCGAGTCTCCCGTGGACTTTGGACAGCCGGTCTACGCCAGGCTGTCCCGGCAAGAACGAAGGTTTTGGAAAGCCCCGGGGATCCTGCCGGAAGACCAGGACTCCGGCGACGTCCTTTCAGCTCCGGAACAAAGGAGCTTCTCCCTGGAGGGCAAAGGAGAAGCCGGATGCTCCCCCTCATGCCCAACCTCGACGCAGCCCTCAGAGCACTTCTGCACACAGGCCTGGATTGGGCGCGGATCATCCCTCTGGGCCCCGATTCTCCCCCTGACCCCAGGCACGGCCCTGGTTTCTCCCTGGGTCTGGAGGCTGAGACGGAGGGACGACCCGCGAATGGGACGCAAGACTGGAGCCAGACCAAAGCCCCGAGAACGCAGAAGCGAAGCAGGCTGCGGGCGACGCCCCGCCCTCCAAGCGAGAGCTCAGAGCAGGATTCCGGTGACACAGGGCCCTGGACGCCACCCTGGGCCTAAGCCCTGACACCAAACCTTAACCCTGAGCTTCACCCAAAGGATCGCCCTCCCCTAGGGCCTCAGGGCAGCGCTCCACACTCCCGTTGGATGGACTCCTGCCGTCGCTCGGGGGGGAACCCTGGTCTTCCCACCCCCCCACCCCCCGGCAGTACGAGTAACCATCTCCGAACCCGGGCTCGGAAAGTGCCCTGGATGGCCCTGACGGGTCGATGCCCAACGAGTCGGTCCAGAACACAGACGGAAACCGTGCCGTTTTGCACGTCGGAAACTCCCGCTCTGGAAGCTGGGCGACGTGCAAACGGCGGCGGAGATGTTCCTGGCGACCGGGATTCCTGGGACGACTCTCCCCCTGGGGATGCCAAGGTGCCTCTCCCAGCGGCTCTTCCTGATGCCACCCGTCCAGGACTAGGCCTCCGGGTCGGGGTCCGCCGCTGTCCACCCTACCGTCTGGGAGGCCCCTGCCATCGCCTGCGGGTCCAGAGAAGGCTGGCCTCGGAGGAACGGGTTTGGCAAGGTTCGTTCCATGGCTCTCCCTTTGGAAACCGCATCCCTGCAGTTGTTCTGATTTCCTCTTCCACGCGGTCCGTAGAAGGCCGCTGTGGTGCCACCTGGCGCCCGCACTCTGCTCCTCGGGGCGCGTTCGCATTACTGCTCCAATTTCCTTGCTGGGCTCCTGCTAGGTTCCCATGTTCTACGTCTTCCAACTTCCGTCCTGCTCGTGGATCAGGATCCAGGAAGACATCCATGTCGTCTTCCAGGTCACAGGCCCTTTTCCTGAAGACGGGAGCATTTTCCCAAAGTGTGTGACGGGAGACGCAAAGGGCCGTACACCCGGCTTCAGGAAGCACTGTGGAGAAACCGTCTGTCCACCCACGTCTTCTGCCCTCCACGAAGGGAGCGTGCTCGAAAGCGGGGCTGAGAGTGTAAGGAGAGCGTCCTCTTCGGGACTCTGAGAAGCAAGTGTGTGGAGAAGGCACCTTCCCACCAGCCTCTGGATTCCTGCAGATAGAAACGTTTTCAGGGATGGGTGTTCGCGCTGGAGGAGAGTGCCGTGCACTTCACGGGAAGTACCAGCACGGGACACAAACCGTCCTTCAACTTCCCTATAGCTTTGGGACGACAGAAGCATGGCCCTGTGTGCGTGTGCATGAGCGTGAGTGTGTGCGTGCGCGCGCGCGTGGGGCTCGCGTGAGTGTGTGAGTGAGAGAGAGAGAGAGAGAGAGAGAGAGAGGGAGAAACCGAAGGAAAGCCCTATCGACGTACCTCTGAGCACCGTGTGTGCAGAGAATGCACCTTCGAACTCCTCTGAAGTTTCCTGAAGCTAGGCGCGTTCTGGAAAGTGTGCGTGAAAGGAGGATTCCAGGGTCCCGCCCTTAGCTCTGAGGAACCAGCCTGTGGCCAGTGCATTTCCAGCGGCCATCCTGTGTCGGGAAGACAGCCCCGTGCACGCAGGTCTGCGTCTACGCCGCAGGAAAGCGACCTCGGGCGTATCCTGAGATCCATAGGGCAGGGCTGAGCAACTGTCCCTGGACCACCAGCCTGCTGGAGGAAGGAAGCCCTGCCAAAGACTAAAAGCGTAAGGCCAGGGTCAGCTTCTTCCCTCTGAGAAACAAGTCCGTGGGGGAAGCATCTTTCACGGAAGCGCTTCCTGCTGAAGATACTTGCATTTGGAACGGAATGTGCACGTTGAGAGGCGCCATCGCCTCAGCCCTGAGAAACAGCCAGGGGCCGAGCGATCCGGTCTTTGCGCTTCCCTCTTCCTTTCTGAGGACGGGAGCGCTTTTGGAAGGCCGGGTGAGAGCCTAAGAAAGGGCCATGGACGTGACTCGGAGAAAGCAGTCGCAGTACATGGGCTGCATGGTTCCCCTCCCGTCATGCTTCACGGAGGTACAGGCCGTTCCGAGCGAGGTGGGGACGAAGCCCAGGGGAACGGCCTCGGTCGCCAGTCTAGAGCACAGCACTGTGGAGAACCGGAATGACAATGGAGCTCCACTCAACCTCAACCCCGAGCGTCACGGGAATGCTAGGGCGCCCTCCCCTCGGGCCTCGGAGGACGTCTCCCCACTGGCGTCGCATAGACTCCTCCCCCCTCCTGGGGCGTAGCCCTGCAACTCACTGCGTCTCTGGCACGTCCCGGGGCCGAACTCTGGTTCTGAGGGTGCAAAGGACTTGGTGCTCCTGAGCGAAGCTACCCACGTTCAGTCAGGAACAGAGAGGGAAAGTTGCCCCTTGGACCCGCAGGGGTTGCTGGACCTCTGGACTCGAGCCCCAAACACGAAACTCAGCAACGCTGTGATGTTCCCAGACCCGCGCCCCCACCAGAGCCACAAAGGCCCTAATGCGAGATCTGGCCCTCAGGCGAACGGCAGCCCTGCACTCAGCCTTCGGCTAGGACTCTGGGTGGCCCATGTGTGGGCCACAAAGTCCTGCAGGCCTCTCGCCCGAGCCCTGGCCTCAGGTGACCCCGCGGGGGACCGGGCCCTGCTTGCGAGTCTCCCGTGGACTTTGGACAGCCGGTCTACGCCAGGCTGTCCCGGCAAGAACGAAGGTTTTGGAAAGCCCCGGGGATCCTGCCGGAAGACCAGGACTCCGGCGACGTCCTTTCAGCTCCGGAACAAAGGAGCTTCTCCCTGGAGGGCAAAGGAGAAGCCGGATGCTCCCCCTCATGCCCAACCTCGACGCAGCCCTCAGAGCACTTCTGCACACAGGCCTGGATTGGGCGCGGATCATCCCTCTGGGCCCCGATTCTCCCCCTGACCCCAGGCACGGCCCTGGTTTCTCCCTGGGTCTGGAGGCTGAGACGGAGGGACGACCCGCGAATGGGACGCAAGACTGGAGCCAGACCAAAGCCCCGAGAACGCAGAAGCGAAGCAGGCTGCGGGCGACGCCCCGCCCTCCAAGCGAGAGCTCAGAGCAGGATTCCGGTGACACAGGGCCCTGGACGCCACCCTGGGCCTAAGCCCTGACACCAAACCTTAACCCTGAGCTTCACCCAAAGGATCGCCCTCCCCTAGGGCCTCAGGGCAGCGCTCCACACTCCCGTTGGATGGACTCCTGCCGTCGCTCGGGGGGGAACCCTGGTCTTCCCACCCCCCCACCCCCCGGCAGTACGAGTAACCATCTCCGAACCCGGGCTCGGAAAGTGCCCTGGATGGCCCTGACGGGTCGATGCCCAACGAGTCGGTCCAGAACACAGACGGAAACCGTGCCGTTTTGCACGTCGGAAACTCCCGCTCTGGAAGCTGGGCGACGTGCAAACGGCGGCGGAGATGTTCCTGGCGACCGGGATTCCTGGGACGACTCTCCCCCTGGGGATGCCAAGGTGCCTCTCCCAGCGGCTCTTCCTGATGCCACCCGTCCAGGACTAGGCCTCCGGGTCGGGGTCCGCCGCTGTCCACCCTACCGTCTGGGAGGCCCCTGCCATCGCCTGCGGGTCCAGAGAAGGCTGGCCTCGGAGGAACGGGTTTGGCAAGGTTCGTTCCATGGCTCTCCCTTTGGAAACCGCATCCCTGCAGTTGTTCTGATTTCCTCTTCCACGCGGTCCGTAGAAGGCCGCTGTGGTGCCACCTGGCGCCCGCACTCTGCTCCTCGGGGCGCGTTCGCATTACTGCTCCAATTTCCTTGCTGGGCTCCTGCTAGGTTCCCATGTTCTACGTCTTCCAACTTCCGTCCTGCTCGTGGATCAGGATCCAGGAAGACATCCATGTCGTCTTCCAGGTCACAGGCCCTTTTCCTGAAGACGGGAGCATTTTCCCAAAGTGTGTGACGGGAGACGCAAAGGGCCGTACACCCGGCTTCAGGAAGCACTGTGGAGAAACCGTCTGTCCACCCACGTCTTCTGCCCTCCACGAAGGGAGCGTGCTCGAAAGCGGGGCTGAGAGTGTAAGGAGAGCGTCCTCTTCGGGACTCTGAGAAGCAAGTGTGTGGAGAAGGCACCTTCCCACCAGCCTCTGGATTCCTGCAGATAGAAACGTTTTCAGGGATGGGTGTTCGCGCTGGAGGAGAGTGCCGTGCACTTCACGGGAAGTACCAGCACGGGACACAAACCGTCCTTCAACTTCCCTATAGCTTTGGGACGACAGAAGCATGGCCCTGTGTGCGTGTGCATGAGCGTGAGTGTGTGCGTGCGCGCGCGCGTGGGGCTCGCGTGAGTGTGTGAGTGAGAGAGAGAGAGAGAGAGAGAGAGAGAGGGAGAAACCGAAGGAAAGCCCTATCGACGTACCTCTGAGCACCGTGTGTGCAGAGAATGCACCTTCGAACTCCTCTGAAGTTTCCTGAAGCTAGGCGCGTTCTGGAAAGTGTGCGTGAAAGGAGGATTCCAGGGTCCCGCCCTTAGCTCTGAGGAACCAGCCTGTGGCCAGTGCATTTCCAGCGGCCATCCTGTGTCGGGAAGACAGCCCCGTGCACGCAGGTCTGCGTCTACGCCGCAGGAAAGCGACCTCGGGCGTATCCTGAGATCCATAGGGCAGGGCTGAGCAACTGTCCCTGGACCACCAGCCTGCTGGAGGAAGGAAGCCCTGCCAAAGACTAAAAGCGTAAGGCCAGGGTCAGCTTCTTCCCTCTGAGAAACAAGTCCGTGGGGGAAGCATCTTTCACGGAAGCGCTTCCTGCTGAAGATACTTGCATTTGGAACGGAATGTGCACGTTGAGAGGCGCCATCGCCTCAGCCCTGAGAAACAGCCAGGGGCCGAGCGATCCGGTCTTTGCGCTTCCCTCTTCCTTTCTGAGGACGGGAGCGCTTTTGGAAGGCCGGGTGAGAGCCTAAGAAAGGGCCATGGACGTGACTCGGAGAAAGCAGTCGCAGTACATGGGCTGCATGGTTCCCCTCCCGTCATGCTTCACGGAGGTACAGGCCGTTCCGAGCGAGGTGGGGACGAAGCCCAGGGGAACGGCCTCGGTCGCCAGTCTAGAGCACAGCACTGTGGAGAACCGGAATGACAATGGAGCTCCACTCAACCTCAACCCCGAGCGTCACGGGAATGCTAGGGCGCCCTCCCCTCGGGCCTCGGAGGACGTCTCCCCACTGGCGTCGCATAGACTCCTCCCCCCTCCTGGGGCGTAGCCCTGCAACTCACTGCGTCTCTGGCACGTCCCGGGGCCGAACTCTGGTTCTGAGGGTGCAAAGGACTTGGTGCTCCTGAGCGAAGCTACCCACGTTCAGTCAGGAACAGAGAGGGAAAGTTGCCCCTTGGACCCGCAGGGGTTGCTGGACCTCTGGACTCGAGCCCCAAACACGAAACTCAGCAACGCTGTGATGTTCCCACACCCGCGCCCCCACCAGAGCCACAAAGGCCCTAATGCGAGATCTGGCCCTCAGGCGAACGGCAGCCCTGCACTCAGCCTTCGGCTAGGACTCTGGGTGGCCCATGTGTGGGCCACAAAGTCCTGCAGGCCTCTCGCCCGAGCCCTGGCCTCAGGTGACCCCGCGGGGGACCGGGCCCTGCTTGCGAGTCTCCCGTGGACTTTGGACAGCCGGTCTACGCCAGGCTGTCCCGGCAAGAACGAAGGTTTTGGAAAGCCCCGGGGATCCTGCCGGAAGACCAGGACTCCGGCGACGTCCTTTCAGCTCCGGAACAAAGGAGCTTCTCCCTGGAGGGCAAAGGAGAAGCCGGATGCTCCCCCTCATGCCCAACCTCGACGCAGCCCTCAGAGCACTTCTGCACACAGGCCTGGATTGGGCGCGGATCATCCCTCTGGGCCCCGATTCTCCCCCTGACCCCAGGCACGGCCCTGGTTTCTCCCTGGGTCTGGAGGCTGAGACGGAGGGACGACCCGCGAATGGGACGCAAGACTGGAGCCAGACCAAAGCCCCGAGAACGCAGAAGCGAAGCAGGCTGCGGGCGACGCCCCGCCCTCCAAGCGAGAGCTCAGAGCAGGATTCCGGTGACACAGGGCCCTGGACGCCACCCTGGGCCTAAGCCCTGACACCAAACCTTAACCCTGAGCTTCACCCAAAGGATCGCCCTCCCCTAGGGCCTCAGGGCAGCGCTCCACACTCCCGTTGGATGGACTCCTGCCGTCGCTCGGGGGGGAACCCTGGTCTTCCCACCCCCCCACCCCCCGGCAGTACGAGTAACCATCTCCGAACCCGGGCTCGGAAAGTGCCCTGGATGGCCCTGACGGGTCGATGCCCAACGAGTCGGTCCAGAACACAGACGGAAACCGTGCCGTTTTGCACGTCGGAAACTCCCGCTCTGGAAGCTGGGCGACGTGCAAACGGCGGCGGAGATGTTCCTGGCGACCGGGATTCCTGGGACGACTCTCCCCCTGGGGATGCCAAGGTGCCTCTCCCAGCGGCTCTTCCTGATGCCACCCGTCCAGGACTAGGCCTCCGGGTCGGGGTCCGCCGCTGTCCACCCTACCGTCTGGGAGGCCCCTGCCATCGCCTGCGGGTCCAGAGAAGGCTGGCCTCGGAGGAACGGGTTTGGCAAGGTTCGTTCCATGGCTCTCCCTTTGGAAACCGCATCCCTGCAGTTGTTCTGATTTCCTCTTCCACGCGGTCCGTAGAAGGCCGCTGTGGTGCCACCTGGCGCCCGCACTCTGCTCCTCGGGGCGCGTTCGCATTACTGCTCCAATTTCCTTGCTGGGCTCCTGCTAGGTTCCCATGTTCTACGTCTTCCAACTTCCGTCCTGCTCGTGGATCAGGATCCAGGAAGACATCCATGTCGTCTTCCAGGTCACAGGCCCTTTTCCTGAAGACGGGAGCATTTTCCCAAAGTGTGTGACGGGAGACGCAAAGGGCCGTACACCCGGCTTCAGGAAGCACTGTGGAGAAACCGTCTGTCCACCCACGTCTTCTGCCCTCCACGAAGGGAGCGTGCTCGAAAGCGGGGCTGAGAGTGTAAGGAGAGCGTCCTCTTCGGGACTCTGAGAAGCAAGTGTGTGGAGAAGGCACCTTCCCACCAGCCTCTGGATTCCTGCAGATAGAAACGTTTTCAGGGATGGGTGTTCGCGCTGGAGGAGAGTGCCGTGCACTTCACGGGAAGTACCAGCACGGGACACAAACCGTCCTTCAACTTCCCTATAGCTTTGGGACGACAGAAGCATGGCCCTGTGTGCGTGTGCATGAGCGTGAGTGTGTGCGTGCGCGCGCGCGTGGGGCTCGCGTGAGTGTGTGAGTGAGAGAGAGAGAGAGAGAGAGAGAGAGGGAGAAACCGAAGGAAAGCCCTATCGACGTACCTCTGAGCACCGTGTGTGCAGAGAATGCACCTTCGAACTCCTCTGAAGTTTCCTGAAGCTAGGCGCGTTCTGGAAAGTGTGCGTGAAAGGAGGATTCCAGGGTCCCGCCCTTAGCTCTGAGGAACCAGCCTGTGGCCAGTGCATTTCCAGCGGCCATCCTGTGTCGGGAAGACAGCCCCGTGCACGCAGGTCTGCGTCTACGCCGCAGGAAAGCGACCTCGGGCGTATCCTGAGATCCATAGGGCAGGGCTGAGCAACTGTCCCTGGACCACCAGCCTGCTGGAGGAAGGAAGCCCTGCCAAAGACTAAAAGCGTAAGGCCAGGGTCAGCTTCTTCCCTCTGAGAAACAAGTCCGTGGGGGAAGCATCTTTCACGGAAGCGCTTCCTGCTGAAGATACTTGCATTTGGAACGGAATGTGCACGTTGAGAGGCGCCATCGCCTCAGCCCTGAGAAACAGCCAGGGGCCGAGCGATCCGGTCTTTGCGCTTCCCTCTTCCTTTCTGAGGACGGGAGCGCTTTTGGAAGGCCGGGTGAGAGCCTAAGAAAGGGCCATGGACGTGACTCGGAGAAAGCAGTCGCAGTACATGGGCTGCATGGTTCCCCTCCCGTCGTGCTTCACGGAGGTACAGGCCGTTCCGAGCGAGGTGGGGACGAAGCCCAGGGGAACGGCCTCGGTCGCCAGTCTAGAGCACAGCACTGTGGAGAACCGGAATGACAACGGAGCTCCACTCAACCTCAACCCCGAGCGTCACGGGAATGCTAGGGCGCCCTCCCCTCGGGCCTCGGAGGACGTCTCCCCACTGGCGTCGCATAGACTCCTCCCCCCTCCTGGGGCGCAGCCCTGCAACTCACTGCGTCTCTGGCACGTCCCGGGGCCGAACTCTGGTTCTGAGGGTGCAAAGGACTTGGTGCTCCTGAGCGAAGCTACCCACGTTCAGTCAGGAACAGAGAGGGAAAGTTGCCCCTTGGACCCGCAGGGGTTGCTGGACCTCTGGACTCGAGCCCCAAACACGAAACTCAGCAACGCTGTGATGTTCCCAGACCCGCGCCCCCACCAGAGCCACAAAGGCCCTAATGCGAGATCTGGCCCTCAGGCGAACGGCAGCCCTGCACTCAGCCTTCGGCTAGGACTCTGGGTGGCCCATGTGTGGGCCACAAAGTCCTGCAGGCCTCTCGCCCGAGCCCTGGCCTCAGGTGACCCCGCGGGGGACCGGGCCCTGCTTGCGAGTCTCCCGTGGACTTTGGACAGCCGGTCTACGCCAGGCTGTCCCGGCAAGAACGAAGGTTTTGGAAAGCCCCGGGGATCCTGCCGGAAGACCAGGACTCCGGCGACGTCCTTTCAGCTCCGGAACAAAGGAGCTTCTCCCTGGAGGGCAAAGGAGAAGCCGGATGCTCCCCCTCATGCCCAACCTCGACGCAGCCCTCAGAGCACTTCTGCACACAGGCCTGGATTGGGCGCGGATCATCCCTCTGGGCCCCGATTCTCCCCCTGACCCCAGGCACGGCCCTGGTTTCTCCCTGGGTCTGGAGGCTGAGACGGAGGGACGACCCGCGAATGGGACGCAAGACTGGAGCCAGACCAAAGCCCCGAGAACGCAGAAGCGAAGCAGGCTGCGGGCGACGCCCCGCCCTCCAAGCGAGAGCTCAGAGCAGGATTCCGGTGACACAGGGCCCTGGACGCCACCCTGGGCCTAAGCCCTGACACCAAACCTTAACCCTGAGCTTCACCCAAAGGATCGCCCTCCCCTAGGGCCTCAGGGCAGCGCTCCACACTCCCGTTGGATGGACTCCTGCCGTCGCTCGGGGGGGAACCCTGGTCTTCCCACCCCCCCACCCCCCGGCAGTACGAGTAACCATCTCCGAACCCGGGCTCGGAAAGTGCCCTGGATGGCCCTGACGGGTCGATGCCCAACGAGTCGGTCCAGAACACAGACGGAAACCGTGCCGTTTTGCACGTCGGAAACTCCCGCTCTGGAAGCTGGGCGACGTGCAAACGGCGGCGGAGATGTTCCTGGCGACCGGGATTCCTGGGACGACTCTCCCCCTGGGGATGCCAAGGTGCCTCTCCCAGCGGCTCTTCCTGATGCCACCCGTCCAGGACTAGGCCTCCGGGTCGGGGTCCGCCGCTGTCCACCCTACCGTCTGGGAGGCCCCTGCCATCGCCTGCGGGTCCAGAGAAGGCTGGCCTCGGAGGAACGGGTTTGGCAAGGTTCGTTCCATGGCTCTCCCTTTGGAAACCGCATCCCTGCAGTTGTTCTGATTTCCTCTTCCACGCGGTCCGTAGAAGGCCGCTGTGGTGCCACCTGGCGCCCGCACTCTGCTCCTCGGGGCGCGTTCGCATTACTGCTCCAATTTCCTTGCTGGGCTCCTGCTAGGTTCCCGTGTTCTACGTCTTCCAACTTCCGTCCTGCTCGTGGATCAGGATCCAGGAAGACATCCATGTCGTCTTCCAGGTCACAGGCCCTTTTCCTGAAGACGGGAGCATTTTCCCAAAGTGTGTGACGGGAGACGCAAAGGGCCGTACACCCGGCTTCAGGAAGCACTGTGGAGAAACCGTCTGTCCACCCACGTCTTCTGCCCTCCACGAAGGGAGCGTGCTCGAAAGCGGGGCTGAGAGTGTAAGGAGAGCGTCCTCTTCGGGACTCTGAGAAGCAAGTGTGTGGAGAAGGCACCTTCCCACCAGCCTCTGGATTCCTGCAGATAGAAACGTTTTCAGGGATGGGTGTTCGCGCTGGAGGAGAGTGCCGTGCACTTCACGGGAAGTACCAGCACGGGACACAAACCGTCCTTCAACTTCCCTATAGCTTTGGGACGACAGAAGCATGGCCCTGTGTGCGTGTGCATGAGCGTGAGTGTGTGCGTGCGCGCGCGCGTGGGGCTCGCGTGAGTGTGTGAGTGAGAGAGAGAGAGAGAGAGAGAGAGGGAGAAACCGAAGGAAAGCCCTATCGACGTACCTCTGAGCACCGTGTGTGCAGAGAATGCACCTTCGAACTCCTCTGAAGTTTCCTGAAGCTAGGCGCGTTCTCGAAAGTGTGCGTGAAAGGAGGATTCCAGGGTCCCGCCCTTAGCTCTGAGGAACCAGCCTGTGGCCAGTGCATTTCCAGCGGCCATCCTGTGTCGGGAAGACAGCCCCGTGCACGCAGGTCTGCGTCTACGCCGCAGGAAAGCGACCTCGGGCGTATCCTGAGATCCATAGGGCAGGGCTGAGCAACTGTCCCTGGACCACCAGCCTGCTGGAGGAAGGAAGCCCTGCCAAAGACTAAAAGCGTAAGGCCAGGGTCAGCTTCTTCCCTCTGAGAAACAAGTCCGTGGGGGAAGCATCTTTCACGGAAGCGCTTCCTGCTGAAGATACTTGCATTTGGAACGGAATGTGCACGTTGAGAGGCGCCATCGCCTCAGCCCTGAGAAACAGCCAGGGGCCGAGCGATCCGGTCTTTGCGCTTCCCTCTTCCTTTCTGAGGACGGGAGCGCTTTTGGAAGGCCGGGTGAGAGCCTAAGAAAGGGCCATGGACTTGACTCGGAGAAAGCAGTCGCAGTACATGGGCTGCATGGTTCCCCTCCCGTCGTGCTTCACGGAGGTACAGGCCGTTCCGAGCGAGGTGGGGACGAAGCCCAGGGGAACGGCCTCGGTCGCCAGTCTAGAGCACAGCACTGGGGAGAACCGGAATGACAACGGAGCTCCACTCAACCTCAACCCCGAGCGTCACGGGAATGCTAGGGCGCCCTCCCCTCGGGCCTCGGAGGACGTCTCCCCACTGGCGTCGCATAGACTCCTCCCCCCTCCTGGGGCGTAGCCCTGCAACTCACTGCGTCTCTGGCACGTCCCGGGGCCGAACTCTGGTTCTGAGGGTGCAAAGGACTTGGTGCTCCTGAGCGAAGCTACCCACGTTCAGTCAGGAACAGAGAGGGAAAGTTGCCCCTTGGACCCGCAGGGGTTGCTGGACCTCTGGACTCGAGCCCCAAACACGAAACTCAGCAACGCTGTGATGTTCCCACACCCGCGCCCCCACCAGAGCCACAAAGGCCCTAATGCGAGATCTGGCCCTCAGGCGAACGGCAGCCCTGCACTCAGCCTTCGGCTAGGACTCTGGGTGGCCCATGTGTGGGCCACAAAGTCCTGCAGGCCTCTCGCCCGAGCCCTGGCCTCAGGTGACCCCGCGGGGGACCGGGCCCTGCTTGCGAGTCTCCCGTGGACTTTGGACAGCCGGTCTACGCCAGGCTGTCCCGGCAAGAACGAAGGTTTTGGAAAGCCCCGGGGATCCTGCCGGAAGACCAGGACTCCGGCGACGTCCTTTCAGCTCCGGAACAAAGGAGCTTCTCCCTGGAGGGCAAAGGAGAAGCCGGATGCTCCCCCTCATGCCCAACCTCGACGCAGCCCTCAGAGCACTTCTGCACACAGGCCTGGATTGGGCGCGGATCATCCCTCTGGGCCCCGATTCTCCCCCTGACCCCAGGCACGGCCCTGGTTTCTCCCTGGGTCTGGAGGCTGAGACGGAGGGACGACCCGCGAATGGGACGCAAGACTGGAGCCAGACCAAAGCCCCGAGAACGCAGAAGCGAAGCAGGCTGCGGGCGACGCCCCGCCCTCCAAGCGAGAGCTCAGAGCAGGATTCCGGTGACACAGGGCCCTGGACGCCACCCTGGGCCTAAGCCCTGACACCAAACCTTAACCCTGAGCTTCACCCAAAGGATCGCCCTCCCCTAGGGCCTCAGGGCAGCGCTCCACACTCCCGTTGGATGGACTCCTGCCGTCGCTCGGGGGGGAACCCTGGTCTTCCCACCCCCCCACCCCCCGGCAGTACGAGTAACCATCTCCGAACCCGGGCTCGGAAAGTGCCCTGGATGGCCCTGACGGGTCGATGCCCAACGAGTCGGTCCAGAACACAGACGGAAACCGTGCCGTTTTGCACGTCGGAAACTCCCGCTCTGGAAGCTGGGCGACGTGCAAACGGCGGCGGAGATGTTCCTGGCGACCGGGATTCCTGGGACGACTCTCCCCCTGGGGATGCCAAGGTGCCTCTCCCAGCGGCTCTTCCTGATGCCACCCGTCCAGGACTAGGCCTCCGGGTCGGGGTCCGCCGCTGTCCACCCTACCGTCTGGGAGGCCCCTGCCATCGCCTGCGGGTCCAGAGAAGGCTGGCCTCGGAGGAACGGGTTTGGCAAGGTTCGTTCCATGGCTCTCCCTTTGGAAACCGCATCCCTGCAGTTGTTCTGATTTCCTCTTCCACGCGGTCCGTAGAAGGCCGCTGTGGTGCCACCTGGCGCCCGCACTCTGCTCCTCGGGGCGCGTTCGCATTACTGCTCCAATTTCCTTGCTGGGCTCCTGCTAGGTTCCCGTGTTCTACGTCTTCCAACTTCCGTCCTGCTCGTGGATCAGGATCCAGGAAGACATCCATGTCGTCTTCCAGGTCACAGGCCCTTTTCCTGAAGACGGGAGCATTTTCCCAAAGTGTGTGACGGGAGACGCAAAGGGCCGTACACCCGGCTTCAGGAAGCACTGTGGAGAAACCGTCTGTCCACCCACGTCTTCTGCCCTCCACGAAGGGAGCGTGCTCGAAAGCGGGGCTGAGAGTGTAAGGAGAGCGTCCTCTTCGGGACTCTGAGAAGCAAGTGTGTGGAGAAGGCACCTTCCCACCAGCCTCTGGATTCCTGCAGATAGAAACGTTTTCAGGGATGGGTGTTCGCGCTGGAGGAGAGTGCCGTGCACTTCACGGGAAGTACCAGCACGGGACACAAACCGTCCTTCAACTTCCCTATAGCTTTGGGACGACAGAAGCATGGCCCTGTGTGCGTGTGCATGAGCGTGAGTGTGTGCGTGCGCGCGCGCGTGGGGCTCGCGTGAGTGTGTGAGTGAGAGAGAGAGAGAGAGAGAGAGAGAGGGAGAAACCGAAGGAAAGCCCTATCGACGTACCTCTGAGCACCGTGTGTGCAGAGAATGCACCTTCGAACTCCTCTGAAGTTTCCTGAAGCTAGGCGCGTTCTCGAAAGTGTGCGTGAAAGGAGGATTCCAGGGTCCCGCCCTTAGCTCTGAGGAACCAGCCTGTGGCCAGTGCATTTCCAGCGGCCATCCTGTGTCGGGAAGACAGCCCCGTGCACGCAGGTCTGCGTCTACGCCGCAGGAAAGCGACCTCGGGCGTATCCTGAGATCCATAGGGCAGGGCTGAGCAACTGTCCCTGGACCACCAGCCTGCTGGAGGAAGGAAGCCCTGCCAAAGACTAAAAGCGTAAGGCCAGGGTCAGCTTCTTCCCTCTGAGAAACAAGTCCGTGGGGGAAGCATCTTTCACGGAAGCGCTTCCTGCTGAAGATACTTGCATTTGGAACGGAATGTGCACGTTGAGAGGCGCCATCGCCTCAGCCCTGAGAAACAGCCAGGGGCCGAGCGATCCGGTCTTTGCGCTTCCCTCTTCCTTTCTGAGGACGGGAGCGCTTTTGGAAGGCCGGGTGAGAGCCTAAGAAAGGGCCATGGACTTGACTCGGAGAAAGCAGTCGCAGTACATGGGCTGCATGGTTCCCCTCCCGTCGTGCTTCACGGAGGTACAGGCCGTTCCGAGCGAGGTGGGGACGAAGCCCAGGGGAACGGCCTCGGTCGCCAGTCTAGAGCACAGCACTGGGGAGAACCGGAATGACAACGGAGCTCCACTCAACCTCAACCCCGAGCGTCACGGGAATGCTAGGGCGCCCTCCCCTCGGGCCTCGGAGGACGTCTCCCCACTGGCGTCGCATAGACTCCTCCCCCCTCCTGGGGCGTAGCCCTGCAACTCACTGCGTCTCTGGCACGTCCCGGGGCCGAACTCTGGTTCTGAGGGTGCAAAGGACTTGGTGCTCCTGAGCGAAGCTACCCACGTTCCGTCAGGAACAGAGAGGGAAAGTTGCCCCTTGGACCCGCAGGGGTTGCTGGACCTCTGGACTCGAGCCCCAAACACGAAACTCAGCAACGCTGTGATGTTCCCACACCCGCGCCCCCACCAGAGCCACAAAGGCCCTAATGCGAGATCTGGCCCTCAGGCGAACGGCAGCCCTGCACTCAGCCTTCGGCTAGGACTCTGGGTGGCCCATGTGTGGGCCACAAAGTCCTGCAGGCCTCTCGCCCGAGCCCTGGCCTCAGGTGACCCCGCGGGGGACCGGGCCCTGCTTGCGAGTCTCCCGTGGACTTTGGACAGCCGGTCTACGCCAGGCTGTCCCGGCAAGAACGAAGGTTTTGGAAAGCCCCGGGGATCCTGCCGGAAGACCAGGACTCCGGCGACGTCCTTTCAGCTCCGGAACAAAGGAGCTTCTCCCTGGAGGGCAAAGGAGAAGCCGGATGCTCCCCCTCATGCCCAACCTCGACGCAGCCCTCAGAGCACTTCTGCACACAGGCCTGGATTGGGCGCGGATCATCCCTCTGGGCCCCGATTCTCCCCCTGACCCCAGGCACGGCCCTGGTTTCTCCCTGGGTCTGGAGGCTGAGACGGAGGGACGACCCGCGAATGGGACGCAAGACTGGAGCCAGACCAAAGCCCCGAGAACGCAGAAGCGAAGCAGGCTGCGGGCGACGCCCCGCCCTCCAAGCGAGAGCTCAGAGCAGGATTCCGGTGACACAGGGCCCTGGACGCCACCCTGGGCCTAAGCCCTGACACCAAACCTTAACCCTGAGCTTCACCCAAAGGATCGCCCTCCCCTAGGGCCTCAGGGCAGCGCTCCACACTCCCGTTGGATGGACTCCTGCCGTCGCTCGGGGGGGGAACCCTGGTCTTCCCACCCCCCCACCCCCCGGCAGTACGAGTAACCATCTCCGAACCCGGGCTCGGAAAGTGCCCTGGATGGCCCTGACGGGTCGATGCCCAACGAGTCGGTCCAGAACACAGACGGAAACCGTGCCGTTTTGCACGTCGGAAACTCCCGCTCTGGAAGCTGGGCGACGTGCAAACGGCGGCGGAGATGTTCCTGGCGACCGGGATTCCTGGGACGACTCTCCCCCTGGGGATGCCAAGGTGCCTCTCCCAGCGGCTCTTCCTGATGCCACCCGTCCAGGACTAGGCCTCCGGGTCGGGGTCCGCCGCTGTCCACCCTACCGTCTGGGAGGCCCCTGCCATCGCCTGCGGGTCCAGAGAAGGCTGGCCTCGGAGGAACGGGTTTGGCAAGGTTCGTTCCATGGCTCTCCCTTTGGAAACCGCATCCCTGCAGTTGTTCTGATTTCCTCTTCCACGCGGTCCGTAGAAGGCCGCTGTGGTGCCACCTGGCGCCCGCACTCTGCTCCTCGGGGCGCGTTCGCATTACTGCTCCAATTTCCTTGCTGGGCTCCTGCTAGGTTCCCGTGTTCTACGTCTTCCAACTTCCGTCCTGCTCGTGGATAAGGATCCAGGAAGACATCCATGTCGTCTTCCAGGTCACAGGCCCTTTTCCTGAAGACGGGAGCATTTTCCCAAAGTGTGTGACGGGAGACGCAAAGGGCCGTACACCCGGCTTCAGGAAGCACTGTGGAGAAACCGTCTGTCCACCCACGTCTTCTGCCCTCCACGAAGGGAGCGTGCTCGAAAGCGGGGCTGAGAGTGTAAGGAGAGCGTCCTCTTCGGGACTCTGAGAAGCAAGTGTGTGGAGAAGGCACCTTCCCACCAGCCTCTGGATTCCTGCAGATAGAAACGTTTTCAGGGATGGGTGTTCGCGCTGGAGGAGAGTGCCGTGCACTTCACGGGAAGTACCAGCACGGGACACAAACCGTCCTTCAACTTCCCTATAGCTTTGGGACGACAGAAGCATGGCCCTGTGTGCGTGTGCATGAGCGTGAGTGTGTGCGTGCGCGCGCGCGTGGGGCTCGCGTGAGTGTGTGAGTGAGAGAGAGAGAGAGAGAGAGAGAGAGGGAGAAACCGAAGGAAAGCCCTATCGACGTACCTCTGAGCACCGTGTGTGCAGAGAATGCACCTTCGAACTCCTCTGAAGTTTCCTGAAGCTAGGCGCGTTCTGGAAAGTGTGCGTGAAAGGAGGATTCCAGGGTCCCGCCCTTAGCTCTGAGGAACCAGCCTGTGGCCAGTGCATTTCCAGCGGCCATCCTGTGTCGGGAAGACAGCCCCGTGCACGCAGGTCTGCGTCTACGCCGCAGGAAAGCGACCTCGGGCGTATCCTGAGATCCATAGGGCAGGGCTGAGCAACTGTCCCTGGACCACCAGCCTGCTGGAGGAAGGAAGCCCTGCCAAAGACTAAAAGCGTAAGGCCAGGGTCAGCTTCTTCCCTCTGAGAAACAAGTCCGTGGAGGAAGCATCTTTCACGGAAGCGCTTCCTGCTGAAGATACTTGCATTTGGAACGGAATGTGCACGTTGAGAGGCGCCATCGCCTCAGCCCTGAGAAACAGCCAGGGGCCGAGCGATCCGGTCTTTGCGCTTCCCTCTTCCTTTCTGAGGACGGGAGCGCTTTTGGAAGGCCGGGTGAGAGCCTAAGAAAGGGCCATGGACTTGACTCGGAGAAAGCAGTCGCAGTACATGGGCTGCATGGTTCCCCTCCCGTCGTGCTTCACGGAGGTACAGGCCGTTCCGAGCGAGGTGGGGACGAAGCCCAGGGGAACGGCCTCGGTCGCCAGTCTAGAGCACAGCACTGTGGAGAACCGGAATGACAACGGAGCTCCACTCAACCTCAACCCCGAGCGTCACGGGAATGCTAGGGCGCCCTCCCCTCGGGCCTCGGAGGACGTCTCCCCACTGGCGTCGCATAGACTCCTCCCCCCTCCTGGGGCGTAGCCCTGCAACTCACTGCGTCTCTGGCACGTCCCGGGGCCGAACTCTGGTTCTGAGGGTGCAAAGGACTTGGTGCTCCTGAGCGAAGCTACCCACGTTCAGTCAGGAACAGAGAGGGAAAGTTGCCCCTTGGACCCGCAGGGGTTGCTGGACCTCTGGACTCGAGCCCCAAACACGAAACTCAGCAACGCTGTGATGTTCCCACACCCGCGCCCCCACCAGAGCCACAAAGGCCCTAATGCGAGATCTGGCCCTCAGGCGAACGGCAGCCCTGCACTCAGCCTTCGGCTAGGACTCTGGGTGGCCCATGTGTGGGCCACAAAGTCCTGCAGGCCTCTCGCCCGAGCCCTGGCCTCAGGTGACCCCGCGGGGGACCGGGCCCTGCTTGCGAGTCTCCCGTGGACTTTGGACAGCCGGTCTACGCCAGGCTGTCCCGGCAAGAACGAAGGTTTTGGAAAGCCCCGGGGATCCTGCCGGAAGACCAGGACTCCGGCGACGTCCTTTCAGCTCCGGAACAAAGGAGCTTCTCCCTGGAGGGCAAAGGAGAAGCCGGATGCTCCCCCTCATGCCCAACCTCGACGCAGCCCTCAGAGCACTTCTGCACACAGGCCTGGATTGGGCGCGGATCATCCCTCTGGGCCCCGATTCTCCCCCTGACCCCAGGCACGGCCCTGGTTTCTCCCTGGGTCTGGAGGCTGAGACGGAGGGACGACCCGCGAATGGGACGCAAGACTGGAGCCAGACCAAAGCCCCGAGAACGCAGAAGCGAAGCAGGCTGCGGGCGACGCCCCGCCCTCCAAGCGAGAGCTCAGAGCAGGATTCCGGTGACACAGGGCCCTGGACGCCACCCTGGGCCTAAGCCCTGACACCAAACCTTAACCCTGAGCTTCACCCAAAGGATCGCCCTCCCCTAGGGCCTCAGGGCAGCGCTCCACACTCCCGTTGGATGGACTCCTGCCGTCGCTCGGGGGGGAACCCTGGTCTTCCCACCCCCCCACCCCCCGGCAGTACGAGTAACCATCTCCGAACCCGGGCTCGGAAAGTGCCCTGGATGGCCCTGACGGGTCGATGCCCAACGAGTCGGTCCAGAACACAGACGGAAACCGTGCCGTTTTGCACGTCGGAAACTCCCGCTCTGGAAGCTGGGCGACGTGCAAACGGCGGCGGAGATGTTCCTGGCGACCGGGATTCCTGGGACGACTCTCCCCCTGGGGATGCCAAGGTGCCTCTCCCAGCGGCTCTTCCTGATGCCACCCGTCCAGGACTAGGCCTCCGGGTCGGGGTCCGCCGCTGTCCACCCTACCGTCTGGGAGGCCCCTGCCATCGCCTGCGGGTCCAGAGAAGGCTGGCCTCGGAGGAACGGGTTTGGCAAGGTTCGTTCCATGGCTCTCCCTTTGGAAACCGCATCCCTGCAGTTGTTCTGATTTCCTCTTCCACGCGGTCCGTAGAAGGCCGCTGTGGTGCCACCTGGCGCCCGCACTCTGCTCCTCGGGGCGCGTTCGCATTACTGCTCCAATTTCCTTGCTGGGCTCCTGCTAGGTTCCCGTGTTCTACGTCTTCCAACTTCCGTCCTGCTCGTGGATCAGGATCCAGGAAGACATCCATGTCGTCTTCCAGGTCACAGGCCCTTTTCCTGAAGACGGGAGCATTTTCCCAAAGTGTGTGACGGGAGACGCAAAGGGCCGTACACCCGGCTTCAGGAAGCACTGTGGAGAAACCGTCTGTCCACCCACGTCTTCTGCCCTCCACGAAGGGAGCGTGCTCGAAAGCGGGGCTGAGAGTGTAAGGAGAGCGTCCTCTTCGGGACTCTGAGAAGCAAGTGTGTGGAGAAGGCACCTTCCCACCAGCCTCTGGATTCCTGCAGATAGAAACGTTTTCAGGGATGGGTGTTCGCGCTGGAGGAGAGTGCCGTGCACTTCACGGGAAGTACCAGCACGGGACACAAACCGTCCTTCAACTTCCCTATAGCTTTGGGACGACAGAAGCATGGCCCTGTGTGCGTGTGCATGAGCGTGAGTGTGTGCGTGCGCGCGCGCGTGGGGCTCGCGTGAGTGTGTGAGTGAGAGAGAGAGAGAGAGAGAGAGAGAGGGAGAAACCGAAGGAAAGCCCTATCGACGTACCTCTGAGCACCGTGTGTGCAGAGAATGCACCTTCGAACTCCTCTGAAGTTTCCTGAAGCTAGGCGCGTTCTGGAAAGTGTGCGTGAAAGGAGGATTCCAGGGTCCCGCCCTTAGCTCTGAGGAACCAGCCTGTGGCCAGTGCATTTCCAGCGGCCATCCTGTGTCGGGAAGACAGCCCCGTGCACGCAGGTCTGCGTCTACGCCGCAGGAAAGCGACCTCGGGCGTATCCTGAGATCCATAGGGCAGGGCTGAGCAACTGTCCCTGGACCACCAGCCTGCTGGAGGAAGGAAGCCCTGCCAAAGACTAAAAGCGTAAGGCCAGGGTCAGCTTCTTCCCTCTGAGAAACAAGTCCGTGGGGGAAGCATCTTTCACGGAAGCGCTTCCTGCTGAAGATACTTGCATTTGGAACGGAATGTGCACGTTGAGAGGCGCCATCGCCTCAGCCCTGAGAAACAGCCAGGGGCCGAGCGATCCGGTCTTTGCGCTTCCCTCTTCCTTTCTGAGGACGGGAGCGCTTTTGGAAGGCCGGGTGAGAGCCTAAGAAAGGGCCATGGACTTGACTCGGAGAAAGCAGTCGCAGTACATGGGCTGCATGGTTCCCCTCCCGTCGTGCTTCACGGAGGTACAGGCCGTTCCGAGCGAGGTGGGGACGAAGCCCAGGGGAACGGCCTCGGTCGCCAGTCTAGAGCACAGCACTGGGGAGAACCGGAATGACAACGGAGCTCCACTCAACCTCAACCCCGAGCGTCACGGGAATGCTAGGGCGCCCTCCCCTCGGGCCTCGGAGGACGTCTCCCCACTGGCGTCGCATAGACTCCTCCCCCCTCCTGGGGCGTAGCCCTGCAACTCACTGCGTCTCTGGCACGTCCCGGGGCCGAACTCTGGTTCTGAGGGTGCAAAGGACTTGGTGCTCCTGAGCGAAGCTACCCACGTTCAGTCAGGAACAGAGAGGGAAAGTTGCCCCTTGGACCCGCAGGGGTTGCTGGACCTCTGGACTCGAGCCCCAAACACGAAACTCAGCAACGCTGTGATGTTCCCACACCCGCGCCCCCACCAGAGCCACAAAGGCCCTAATGCGAGATCTGGCCCTCAGGCGAACGGCAGCCCTGCACTCAGCCTTCGGCTAGGACTCTGGGTGGCCCATGTGTGGGCCACAAAGTCCTGCAGGCCTCTCGCCCGAGCCCTGGCCTCAGGTGACCCCGCGGGGGACCGGGCCCTGCTTGCGAGTCTCCCGTGGACTTTGGACAGCCGGTCTACGCCAGGCTGTCCCGGCAAGAACGAAGGTTTTGGAAAGCCCCGGGGATCCTGCCGGAAGACCAGGACTCCGGCGACGTCCTTTCAGCTCCGGAACAAAGGAGCTTCTCCCTGGAGGGCAAAGGAGAAGCCGGATGCTCCCCCTCATGCCCAACCTCGACGCAGCCCTCAGAGCACTTCTGCACACAGGCCTGGATTGGGCGCGGATCATCCCTCTGGGCCCCGATTCTCCCCCTGACCCCAGGCACGGCCCTGGTTTCTCCCTGGGTCTGGAGGCTGAGACGGAGGGACGACCCGCGAATGGGACGCAAGACTGGAGCCAGACCAAAGCCCCGAGAACGCAGAAGCGAAGCAGGCTGCGGGCGACGCCCCGCCCTCCAAGCGAGAGCTCAGAGCAGGATTCCGGTGACACAGGGCCCTGGACGCCACCCTGGGCCTAAGCCCTGACACCAAACCTTAACCCTGAGCTTCACCCAAAGGATCGCCCTCCCCTAGGGCCTCAGGGCAGCGCTCCACACTCCCGTTGGATGGACTCCTGCCGTCGCTCGGGGGGGAACCCTGGTCTTCCCACCCCCCCACCCCCCGGCAGTACGAGTAACCATCTCCGAACCCGGGCTCGGAAAGTGCCCTGGATGGCCCTGACGGGTCGATGCCCAACGAGTCGGTCCAGAACACAGACGGAAACCGTGCCGTTTTGCACGTCGGAAACTCCCGCTCTGGAAGCTGGGCGACGTGCAAACGGCGGCGGAGATGTTCCTGGCGACCGGGATTCCTGGGACGACTCTCCCCCTGGGGATGCCAAGGTGCCTCTCCCAGCGGCTCTTCCTGATGCCACCCGTCCAGGACTAGGCCTCCGGGTCGGGGTCCGCCGCTGTCCACCCTACCGTCTGGGAGGCCCCTGCCATCGCCTGCGGGTCCAGAGAAGGCTGGCCTCGGAGGAACGGGTTTGGCAAGGTTCGTTCCATGGCTCTCCCTTTGGAAACCGCATCCCTGCAGTTGTTCTGATTTCCTCTTCCACGCGGTCCGTAGAAGGCCGCTGTGGTGCCACCTGGCGCCCGCACTCTGCTCCTCGGGGCGCGTTCGCATTACTGCTCCAATTTCCTTGCTGGGCTCCTGCTAGGTTCCCGTGTTCTACGTCTTCCAACTTCCGTCCTGCTCGTGGATCAGGATCCAGGAAGACATCCATGTCGTCTTCCAGGTCACAGGCCCTTTTCCTGAAGACGGGAGCATTTTCCCAAAGTGTGTGACGGGAGACGCAAAGGGCCGTACACCCGGCTTCAGGAAGCACTGTGGAGAAACCGTCTGTCCACCCACGTCTTCTGCCCTCCACGAAGGGAGCGTGCTCGAAAGCGGGGCTGAGAGTGTAAGGAGAGCGTCCTCTTCGGGACTCTGAGAAGCAAGTGTGTGGAGAAGGCACCTTCCCACCAGCCTCTGGATTCCTGCAGATAGAAACGTTTTCAGGGATGGGTGTTCGCGCTGGAGGAGAGTGCCGTGCACTTCACGGGAAGTACCAGCACGGGACACAAACCGTCCTTCAACTTCCCTATAGCTTTGGGACGACAGAAGCATGGCCCTGTGTGCGTGTGCATGAGCGTGAGTGTGTGCGTGCGCGCGCGCGTGGGGCTCGCGTGAGTGTGTGAGTGAGAGAGAGAGAGAGAGAGAGAGAGAGGGAGAAACCGAAGGAAAGCCCTATCGACGTACCTCTGAGCACCGTGTGTGCAGAGAATGCACCTTCGAACTCCTCTGAAGTTTCCTGAAGCTAGGCGCGTTCTGGAAAGTGTGCGTGAAAGGAGGATTCCAGGGTCCCGCCCTTAGCTCTGAGGAACCAGCCTGTGGCCAGTGCATTTCCAGCGGCCATCCTGTGTCGGGAAGACAGCCCCGTGCACGCAGGTCTGCGTCTACGCCGCAGGAAAGCGACCTCGGGCGTATCCTGAGATCCATAGGGCAGGGCTGAGCAACTGTCCCTGGACCACCAGCCTGCTGGAGGAAGGAAGCCCTGCCAAAGACTAAAAGCGTAAGGCCAGGGTCAGCTTCTTCCCTCTGAGAAACAAGTCCGTGGGGGAAGCATCTTTCACGGAAGCGCTTCCTGCTGAAGATACTTGCATTTGGAACGGAATGTGCACGTTGAGAGGCGCCATCGCCTCAGCCCTGAGAAACAGCCAGGGGCCGAGCGATCCGGTCTTTGCGCTTCCCTCTTCCTTTCTGAGGACGGGAGCGCTTTTGGAAGGCCGGGTGAGAGCCTAAGAAAGGGCCATGGACTTGACTCGGAGAAAGCAGTCGCAGTACATGGGCTGCATGGTTCCCCTCCCGTCGTGCTTCACGGAGGTACAGGCCGTTCCGAGCGAGGTGGGGACGAAGCCCAGGGGAACGGCCTCGGTCGCCAGTCTAGAGCACAGCACTGGGGAGAACCGGAATGACAACGGAGCTCCACTCAACCTCAACCCCGAGCGTCACGGGAATGCTAGGGCGCCCTCCCCTCGGGCCTCGGAGGACGTCTCCCCACTGGCGTCGCATAGACTCCTCCCCCCTCCTGGGGCGTAGCCCTGCAACTCACTGCGTCTCTGGCACGTCCCGGGGCCGAACTCTGGTTCTGAGGGTGCAAAGGACTTGGTGCTCCTGAGCGAAGCTACCCACGTTCAGTCAGGAACAGAGAGGGAAAGTTGCCCCTTGGACCCGCAGGGGTTGCTGGACCTCTGGACTCGAGCCCCAAACGAAACTCAGCAACGCTGTGATGTTCCCACACCCGCGCCCCCACCAGAGCCACAAAGGCCCTAATGCGAGATCTGGCCCTCAGGCGAACGGCAGCCCTGCACTCAGCCTTCGGCTAGGACTCTGGGTGGCCCATGTGTGGGCCACAAAGTCCTGCAGGCCTCTCGCCCGAGCCCTGGCCTCAGGTGACCCCGCGGGGGACCGGGCCCTGCTTGCGAGTCTCCCGTGGACTTTGGACAGCCGGTCTACGCCAGGCTGTCCCGGCAAGAACGAAGGTTTTGGAAAGCCCCGGGGATCCTGCCGGAAGACCAGGACTCCGGCGACGTCCTTTCAGCTCCGGAACAAAGGAGCTTCTCCCTGGAGGGCAAAGGAGAAGCCGGATGCTCCCCCTCATGCCCAACCTCGACGCAGCCCTCAGAGCACTTCTGCACACAGGCCTGGATTGGGCGCGGATCATCCCTCTGGGCCCCGATTCTCCCCCTGACCCCAGGCACGGCCCTGGTTTCTCCCTGGGTCTGGAGGCTGAGACGGAGGGACGACCCGCGAATGGGACGCAAGACTGGAGCCAGACCAAAGCCCCGAGAACGCAGAAGCGAAGCAGGCTGCGGGCGACGCCCCGCCCTCCAAGCGAGAGCTCAGAGCAGGATTCCGGTGACACAGGGCCCTGGACGCCACCCTGGGCCTAAGCCCTGACACCAAACCTTAACCCTGAGCTTCACCCAAAGGATCGCCCTCCCCTAGGGCCTCAGGGCAGCGCTCCACACTCCCGTTGGATGGACTCCTGCCGTCGCTCGGGGGGGAACCCTGGTCTTCCCACCCCCCCACCCCCCGGCAGTACGAGTAACCATCTCCGAACCCGGGCTCGGAAAGTGCCCTGGATGGCCCTGACGGGTCGATGCCCAACGAGTCGGTCCAGAACACAGACGGAAACCGTGCCGTTTTGCACGTCGGAAACTCCCGCTCTGGAAGCTGGGCGACGTGCAAACGGCGGCGGAGATGTTCCTGGCGACCGGGATTCCTGGGACGACTCTCCCCCTGGGGATGCCAAGGTGCCTCTCCCAGCGGCTCTTCCTGATGCCACCCGTCCAGGACTAGGCCTCCGGG
Organism: Martes martes; assembly: GCF_963455335.1. NCBI lineage: Eukaryota > Metazoa > Chordata > Mammalia > Carnivora > Mustelidae > Martes > Martes martes. Next base: position 45,220 of record NW_027666284.1, read on the forward strand.
TCGGGGTCCGCCGCTGTCCACCCTACCGTCTGGGAGGCCCCTGCCATCGCCTGCGGGTCCAGAGAAGGCTGGCCTCGGAGGAACGGGTTTGGCAAGGTTCGTTCCATGGCTCTCCCTTTGGAAACCGCATCCCTGCAGTTGTTCTGATTTCCTCTTCCACGCGGTCCGTAGAAGGCCGCTGTGGTGCCACCTGGCGCCCGCACTCTGCTCCTCGGGGCGCGTTCGCATTACTGCTCCAATTTCCTTGCTGGGCTCCTGCTAGGTTCCCGTGTTCTACGTCTTCCAACTTCCGTCCTGCTCGTGGATCAGGATCCAGGAAGACATCCATGTCGTCTTCCAGGTCACAGGCCCTTTTCCTGAAGACGGGAGCATTTTCCCAAAGTGTGTGACGGGAGACGCAAAGGGCCGTACACCCGGCTTCAGGAAGCACTGTGGAGAAACCGTCTGTCCACCCACGTCTTCTGCCCTCCACGAAGGGAGCGTGCTCGAAAGCGGGGCTGAGAGTGTAAGGAGAGCGTCCTCTTCGGGACTCTGAGAAGCAAGTGTGTGGAGAAGGCACCTTCCCACCAGCCTCTGGATTCCTGCAGATAGAAACGTTTTCAGGGATGGGTGTTCGCGCTGGAGGAGAGTGCCGTGCACTTCACGGGAAGTACCAGCACGGGACACAAACCGTCCTTCAACTTCCCTATAGCTTTGGGACGACAGAAGCATGGCCCTGTGTGCGTGTGCATGAGCGTGAGTGTGTGCGTGCGCGCGCGCGTGGGGCTCGCGTGAGTGTGTGAGTGAGAGAGAGAGAGAGAGAGAGAGAGAGAGGGAGAAACCGAAGGAAAGCCCTATCGACGTACCTCTGAGCACCGTGTGTGCAGAGAATGCACCTTCGAACTCCTCTGAAGTTTCCTGAAGCTAGGCGCGTTCTGGAAAGTGTGCGTGAAAGGAGGATTCCAGGGTCCCGCCCTTAGCTCTGAGGAACCAGCCTGTGGCCAGTGCATTTCCAGCGGCCATCCTGTGTCGGGAAGACAGCCCCGTGCACGCAGGTCTGCGTCTACGCCGCAGGAAAGCGACCTCGGGCGTATCCTGAGATCCATAGGGCAGGGCTGAGCAACTGTCCCTGGACCACCAGCCTGCTGGAGGAAGGAAGCCCTGCCAAAGACTAAAAGCGTAAGGCCAGGGTCAGCTTCTTCCCTCTGAGAAACAAGTCCGTGGGGGAAGCATCTTTCACGGAAGCGCTTCCTGCTGAAGATACTTGCATTTGGAACGGAATGTGCACGTTGAGAGGCGCCATCGCCTCAGCCCTGAGAAACAGCCAGGGGCCGAGCGATCCGGTCTTTGCGCTTCCCTCTTCCTTTCTGAGGACGGGAGCGCTTTTGGAAGGCCGGGTGAGAGCCTAAGAAAGGGCCATGGACTTGACTCGGAGAAAGCAGTCGCAGTACATGGGCTGCATGGTTCCCCTCCCGTCGTGCTTCACGGAGGTACAGGCCGTTCCGAGCGAGGTGGGGACGAAGCCCAGGGGAATGGCCTCGGTCGCCAGTCTAGAGCACAGCACTGTGGAGAACCGGAATGACAACGGAGCTCCACTCAACCTCAACCCCGAGCGTCACGGGAATGCTAGGGCGCCCTCCCCTCGGGCCTCGGAGGACGTCTCCCCACTGGCGTCGCATAGACTCCTCCCCCCTCCTGGGGCGTAGCCCTGCAACTCACTGCGTCTCTGGCACGTCCCGGGGCCGAACTCTGGTTCTGAGGGTGCAAAGGACTTGGTGCTCCTGAGCGAAGCTACCCACGTTCAGTCAGGAACAGAGAGGGAAAGTTGCCCCTTGGACCCGCAGGGGTTGCTGGACCTCTGGACTCGAGCCCCAAACACGAAACTCAGCAACGCTGTGATGTTCCCACACCCGCGCCCCCACCAGAGCCACAAAGGCCCTAATGCGAGATCTGGCCCTCAGGCGAACGGCAGCCCTGCACTCAGCCTTCGGCTAGGACTCTGGGTGGCCCATGTGTGGGCCACAAAGTCCTGCAGGCCTCTCGCCCGAGCCCTGGCCTCAGGTGACCCCGCGGGGGACCGGGCCCTGCTTGCGAGTCTCCCGTGGACTTTGGACAGCCGGTCTACGCCAGGCTGTCCCGGCAAGAACGAAGGTTTTGGAAAGCCCCGGGGATCCTGCCAGAAGACCAGGACTCCGGCGACGTCCTTTCAGCTCCGGAACAAAGGAGCTTCTCCCTGGAGGGCAAAGGAGAAGCCGGATGCTCCCCCTCATGCCCAACCTCGACGCAGCCCTCAGAGCACTTCTGCACACAGGCCTGGATTGGGCGCGGATCATCCCTCTGGGCCCCGATTCTCCCCCTGACCCCAGGCACGGCCCTGGTTTCTCCCTGGGTCTGGAGGCTGAGACGGAGGGACGACCCGCGAATGGGACGCAAGACTGGAGCCAGACCAAAGCCCCGAGAACGCAGAAGCGAAGCAGGCTGCGGGCGACGCCCCGCCCTCCAAGCGAGAGCTCAGAGCAGGATTCCGGTGACACAGGGCCCTGGACGCCACCCTGGGCCTAAGCCCTGACACCAAACCTTAACCCTGAGCTTCACCCAAAGGATCGCCCTCCCCTAGGGCCTCAGGGCAGCGCTCCACACTCCCGTTGGATGGACTCCTGCCGTCGCTCGGGGGGGAACCCTGGTCTTCCCACCCCCCCACCCCCCGGCAGTACGAGTAACCATCTCCGAACCCGGGCTCGGAAAGTGCCCTGGATGGCCCTGACGGGTCGATGCCCAACGAGTCGGTCCAGAACACAGACGGAAACCGTGCCGTTTTGCACGTCGGAAACTCCCGCTCTGGAAGCTGGGCGACGTGCAAACGGCGGCGGAGATGTTCCTGGCGACCGGGATTCCTGGGACGACTCTCCCCCTGGGGATGCCAAGGTGCCTCTCCCAGCGGCTCTTCCTGATGCCACCCGTCCAGGACTAGGCCTCCGGGTCGGGGTCCGCCGCTGTCCACCCTACCGTCTGGGAGGCCCCTGCCATCGCCTGCGGGTCCAGAGAAGGCTGGCCTCGGAGGAACGGGTTTGGCAAGGTTCGTTCCATGGCTCTCCCTTTGGAAACCGCATCCCTGCAGTTGTTCTGATTTCCTCTTCCACGCGGTCCGTAGAAGGCCGCTGTGGTGCCACCTGGCGCCCGCACTCTGCTCCTCGGGGCGCGTTCGCATTACTGCTCCAATTTCCTTGCTGGGCTCCTGCTAGGTTCCCGTGTTCTACGTCTTCCAACTTCCGTCCTGCTCGTGGATCAGGATCCAGGAAGACATCCATGTCGTCTTCCAGGTCACAGGCCCTTTTCCTGAAGACGGGAGCATTTTCCCAAAGTGTGTGACGGGAGACGCAAAGGGCCGTACACCCGGCTTCAGGAAGCACTGTGGAGAAACCGTCTGTCCACCCACGTCTTCTGCCCTCCACGAAGGGAGCGTGCTCGAAAGCGGGGCTGAGAGTGTAAGGAGAGCGTCCTCTTCGGGACTCTGAGAAGCAAGTGTGTGGAGAAGGCACCTTCCCACCAGCCTCTGGATTCCTGCAGATAGAAACGTTTTCAGGGATGGGTGTTCGCGCTGGAGGAGAGTGCCGTGCACTTCACGGGAAGTACCAGCACGGGACACAAACCGTCCTTCAACTTCCCTATAGCTTTGGGACGACAGAAGCATGGCCCTGTGTGCGTGTGCATGAGCGTGAGTGTGTGCGTGCGCGCGCGCGTGGGGCTTGCGTGAGTGTGTGAGTGAGAGAGAGAGAGAGAGAGAGAGAGAGGGAGAAACCGAAGGAAAGCCCTATCGACGTACCTCTGAGCACCGTGTGTGCAGAGAATGCACCTTCGAACTCCTCTGAAGTTTCCTGAAGCTAGGCGCGTTCTGGAAAGTGTGCGTGAAAGGAGGATTCCAGGGTCCCGCCCTTAGCTCTGAGGAACCAGCCTGTGGCCAGTGCATTTCCAGCGGCCATCCTGTGTCGGGAAGACAGCCCCGTGCACGCAGGTCTGCGTCTACGCCGCAGGAAAGCGACCTCGGGCGTATCCTGAGATCCATAGGGCAGGGCTGAGCAACTGTCCCTGGACCACCAGCCTGCTGGAGGAAGGAAGCCCTGCCAAAGACTAAAAGCGTAAGGCCAGGGTCAGCTTCTTCCCTCTGAGAAACAAGTCCGTGGGGGAAGCATCTTTCACGGAAGCGCTTCCTGCTGAAGATACTTGCATTTGGAACGGAATGTGCACGTTGAGAGGCGCCATCGCCTCAGCCCTGAGAAACAGCCAGGGGCCGAGCGATCCGGTCTTTGCGCTTCCCTCTTCCTTTCTGAGGACGGGAGCGCTTTTGGAAGGCCGGGTGAGAGCCTAAGAAAGGGCCATGGACTTGACTCGGAGAAAGCAGTCGCAGTACATGGGCTGCATGGTTCCCCTCCCGTCGTGCTTCACGGAGGTACAGGCCGTTCCGAGCGAGGTGGGGACGAAGCCCAGGGGAACGGCCTCGGTCGCCAGTCTAGAGCACAGCACTGGGGAGAACCGGAATGACAACGGAGCTCCACTCAACCTCAACCCCGAGCGTCACGGGAATGCTAGGGCGCCCTCCCCTCGGGCCTCGGAGGACGTCTCCCCACTGGCGTCGCATAGACTCCTCCCCCCTCCTGGGGCGTAGCCCTGCAACTCACTGCGTCTCTGGCACGTCCCGGGGCCGAACTCTGGTTCTGAGGGTGCAAAGGACTTGGTGCTCCTGAGCGAAGCTACCCACGTTCAGTCAGGAACAGAGAGGGAAAGTTGCCCCTTGGACCCGCAGGGGTTGCTGGACCTCTGGACTCGAGCCCCAAACACGAAACTCAGCAACGCTGTGATGTTCCCACACCCGCGCCCCCACCAGAGCCACAAAGGCCCTAATGCGAGATCTGGCCCTCAGGCGAACGGCAGCCCTGCACTCAGCCTTCGGCTAGGACTCTGGGTGGCCCATGTGTGGGCCACAAAGTCCTGCAGGCCTCTCGCCCGAGCCCTGGCCTCAGGTGACCCCGCGGGGGACCGGGCCCTGCTTGCGAGTCTCCCGTGGACTTTGGACAGCCGGTCTACGCCAGGCTGTCCCGGCAAGAACGAAGGTTTTGGAAAGCCCCGGGGATCCTGCCAGAAGACCAGGACTCCGGCGACGTCCTTTCAGCTCCGGAACAAAGGAGCTTCTCCCTGGAGGGCAAAGGAGAAGCCGGATGCTCCCCCTCATGCCCAACCTCGACGCAGCCCTCAGAGCACTTCTGCACACAGGCCTGGATTGGGCGCGGATCATCCCTCTGGGCCCCGATTCTCCCCCTGACCCCAGGCACGGCCCTGGTTTCTCCCTGGGTCTGGAGGCTGAGACGGAGGGACGACCCGCGAATGGGACGCAAGACTGGAGCCAGACCAAAGCCCCGAGAACGCAGAAGCGAAGCAGGCTGCGGGCGACGCCCCGCCCTCCAAGCGAGAGCTCAGAGCAGGATTCCGGTGACACAGGGCCCTGGACGCCACCCTGGGCCTAAGCCCTGACACCAAACCTTAACCCTGAGCTTCACCCAAAGGATCGCCCTCCCCTAGGGCCTCAGGGCAGCGCTCCACACTCCCGTTGGATGGACTCCTGCCGTCGCTCGGGGGGGAACCCTGGTCTTCCCACCCCCCCACCCCCCGGCAGTACGAGTAACCATCTCCGAACCCGGGCTCGGAAAGTGCCCTGGATGGCCCTGACGGGTCGATGCCCAACGAGTCGGTCCAGAACACAGACGGAAACCGTGCCGTTTTGCACGTCGGAAACTCCCGCTCTGGAAGCTGGGCGACGTGCAAACGGCGGCGGAGATGTTCCTGGCGACCGGGATTCCTGGGACGACTCTCCCCCTGGGGATGCCAAGGTGCCTCTCCCAGCGGCTCTTCCTGATGCCACCCGTCCAGGACTAGGCCTCCGGGTCGGGGTCCGCCGCTGTCCACCCTACCGTCTGGGAGGCCCCTGCCATCGCCTGCGGGTCCAGAGAAGGCTGGCCTCGGAGGAACGGGTTTGGCAAGGTTCGTTCCATGGCTCTCCCTTTGGAAACCGCATCCCTGCAGTTGTTCTGATTTCCTCTTCCACGCGGTCCGTAGAAGGCCGCTGTGGTGCCACCTGGCGCCCGCACTCTGCTCCTCGGGGCGCGTTCGCATTACTGCTCCAATTTCCTTGCTGGGCTCCTGCTAGGTTCCCGTGTTCTACGTCTTCCAACTTCCGTCCTGCTCGTGGATCAGGATCCAGGAAGACATCCATGTCGTCTTCCAGGTCACAGGCCCTTTTCCTGAAGACGGGAGCATTTTCCCAAAGTGTGTGACGGGAGACGCAAAGGGCCGTGCACCCGGCTTCAGGAAGCACTGTGGAGAAACCGTCTGTCCACCCACGTCTTCTGCCCTCCACGAAGGGAGCGTGCTCGAAAGCGGGGCTGAGAGTGTAAGGAGAGCGTCCTCTTCGGGACTCTGAGAAGCAAGTGTGTGGAGAAGGCACCTTCCCACCAGCCTCTGGATTCCTGCAGATAGAAACGTTTTCAGGGATGGGTGTTCGCGCTGGAGGAGAGTGCCGTGCACTTCACGGGAAGTACCAGCACGGGACACAAACCGTCCTTCAACTTCCCTATAGCTTTGGGACGACAGAAGCATGGCCCTGTGTGCGTGTGCATGAGCGTGAGTGTGTGCGTGCGCGCGCGCGTGGGGCTCGCGTGAGTGTGTGAGTGAGAGAGAGAGAGAGAGAGAGAGAGAGGGAGAAACCGAAGGAAAGCCCTATCGACGTACCTCTGAGCACCGTGTGTGCAGAGAATGCACCTTCGAACTCCTCTGAAGTTTCCTGAAGCTAGGCGCGTTCTGGAAAGTGTGCGTGAAAGGAGGATTCCAGGGTCCCGCCCTTAGCTCTGAGGAACCAGCCTGTGGCCAGTGCATTTCCAGCGGCCATCCTGTGTCGGGAAGACAGCCCCGTGCACGCAGGTCTGCGTCTACGCCGCAGGAAAGCGACCTCGGGCGTATCCTGAGATCCATAGGGCAGGGCTGAGCAACTGTCCCTGGACCACCAGCCTGCTGGAGGAAGGAAGCCCTGCCAAAGACTAAAAGCGTAAGGCCAGGGTCAGCTTCTTCCCTCTGAGAAACAAGTCCGTGGGGGAAGCATCTTTCACGGAAGCGCTTCCTGCTGAAGATACTTGCATTTGGAACGGAATGTGCACGTTGAGAGGCGCCATCGCCTCAGCCCTGAGAAACAGCCAGGGGCCGAGCGATCCGGTCTTTGCGCTTCCCTCTTCCTTTCTGAGGACGGGAGCGCTTTTGGAAGGCCGGGTGAGAGCCTAAGAAAGGGCCATGGACTTGACTCGGAGAAAGCAGTCGCAGTACATGGGCTGCATGGTTCCCCTCCCGTCGTGCTTCACGGAGGTACAGGCCGTTCCGAGCGAGGTGGGGACGAAGCCCAGGGGAACGGCCTCGGTCGCCAGTCTAGAGCACAGCACTGGGGAGAACCGGAATGACAACGGAGCTCCACTCAACCTCAACCCCGAGCGTCACGGGAATGCTAGGGCGCCCTCCCCTCGGGCCTCGGAGGACGTCTCCCCACTGGCGTCGCATAGACTCCTCCCCCCTCCTGGGGCGTAGCCCTGCAACTCACTGCGTCTCTGGCACGTCCCGGGGCCGAACTCTGGTTCTGAGGGTGCAAAGGACTTGGTGCTCCTGAGCGAAGCTACCCACGTTCAGTCAGGAACAGAGAGGGAAAGTTGCCCCTTGGACCCGCAGGGGTTGCTGGACCTCTGGACTCGAGCCCCAAACACGAAACTCAGCAACGCTGTGATGTTCCCACACCCGCGCCCCCACCAGAGCCACAAAGGCCCTAATGCGAGATCTGGCCCTCAGGCGAACGGCAGCCCTGCACTCAGCCTTCGGCTAGGACTCTGGGTGGCCCATGTGTGGGCCACAAAGTCCTGCAGGCCTCTCGCCCGAGCCCTGGCCTCAGGTGACCCCGCGGGGGACCGGGCCCTGCTTGCGAGTCTCCCGTGGACTTTGGACAGCCGGTCTACGCCAGGCTGTCCCGGCAAGAACGAAGGTTTTGGAAAGCCCCGGGGATCCTGCCAGAAGACCAGGACTCCGGCGACGTCCTTTCAGCTCCGGAACAAAGGAGCTTCTCCCTGGAGGGCAAAGGAGAAGCCGGATGCTCCCCCTCATGCCCAACCTCGACGCAGCCCTCAGAGCACTTCTGCACACAGGCCTGGATTGGGCGCGGATCATCCCTCTGGGCCCCGATTCTCCCCCTGACCCCAGGCACGGCCCTGGTTTCTCCCTGGGTCTGGAGGCTGAGACGGAGGGACGACCCGCGAATGGGACGCAAGACTGGAGCCAGACCAAAGCCCCGAGAACGCAGAAGCGAAGCAGGCTGCGGGCGACGCCCCGCCCTCCAAGCGAGAGCTCAGAGCAGGATTCCGGTGACACAGGGCCCTGGACGCCACCCTGGGCCTAAGCCCTGACACCAAACCTTAACCCTGAGCTTCACCCAAAGGATCGCCCTCCCCTAGGGCCTCAGGGCAGCGCTCCACACTCCCGTTGGATGGACTCCTGCCGTCGCTCGGGGGGGAACCCTGGTCTTCCCACCCCCCCACCCCCCGGCAGTACGAGTAACCATCTCCGAACCCGGGCTCGGAAAGTGCCCTGGATGGCCCTGACGGGTCGATGCCCAACGAGTCGGTCCAGAACACAGACGGAAACCGTGCCGTTTTGCACGTCGGAAACTCCCGCTCTGGAAGCTGGGCGACGTGCAAACGGCGGCGGAGATGTTCCTGGCGACCGGGATTCCTGGGACGACTCTCCCCCTGGGGATGCCAAGGTGCCTCTCCCAGCGGCTCTTCCTGATGCCACCCGTCCAGGACTAGGCCTCCGGGTCGGGGTCCGCCGCTGTCCACCCTACCGTCTGGGAGGCCCCTGCCATCGCCTGCGGGTCCAGAGAAGGCTGGCCTCGGAGGAACGGGTTTGGCAAGGTTCGTTCCATGGCTCTCCCTTTGGAAACCGCATCCCTGCAGTTGTTCTGATTTCCTCTTCCACGCGGTCCGTAGAAGGCCGCTGTGGTGCCACCTGGCGCCCGCACTCTGCTCCTCGGGGCGCGTTCGCATTACTGCTCCAATTTCCTTGCTGGGCTCCTGCTAGGTTCCCATGTTCTACGTCTTCCAACTTCCGTCCTGCTCGTGGATCAGGATCCAGGAAGACATCCATGTCGTCTTCCAGGTCACAGGCCCTTTTCCTGAAGACGGGAGCATTTTCCCAAAGTGTGTGACGGGAGACGCAAAGGGCCGTACACCCGGCTTCAGGAAGCACTGTGGAGAAACCGTCTGTCCACCCACGTCTTCTGCCCTCCACGAAGGGAGCGTGCTCGAAAGCGGGGCTGAGAGTGTAAGGAGAGCGTCCTCTTCGGGACTCTGAGAAGCAAGTGTGTGGAGAAGGCACCTTCCCACCAGCCTCTGGATTCCTGCAGATAGAAACGTTTTCAGGGATGGGTGTTCGCGCTGGAGGAGAGTGCCGTGCACTTCACGGGAAGTACCAGCACGGGACACAAACCGTCCTTCAACTTCCCTATAGCTTTGGGACGACAGAAGCATGGCCCTGTGTGCGTGTGCATGAGCGTGAGTGTGTGCGTGCGCGCGCGCGTGGGGCTCGCGTGAGTGTGTGAGTGAGAGAGAGAGAGAGAGAGAGAGAGAGGGAGAAACCGAAGGAAAGCCCTATCGACGTACCTCTGAGCACCGTGTGTGCAGAGAATGCACCTTCGAACTCCTCTGAAGTTTCCTGAAGCTAGGCGCGTTCTGGAAAGTGTGCGTGAAAGGAGGATTCCAGGGTCCCGCCCTTAGCTCTGAGGAACCAGCCTGTGGCCAGTGCATTTCCAGCGGCCATCCTGTGTCGGGAAGACAGCCCCGTGCACGCAGGTCTGCGTCTACGCCGCAGGAAAGCGACCTCGGGCGTATCCTGAGATCCATAGGGCAGGGCTGAGCAACTGTCCCTGGACCACCAGCCTGCTGGAGGAAGGAAGCCCTGCCAAAGACTAAAAGCGTAAGGCCAGGGTCAGCTTCTTCCCTCTGAGAAACAAGTCCGTGGGGGAAGCATCTTTCACGGAAGCGCTTCCTGCTGAAGATACTTGCATTTGGAACGGAATGTGCACGTTGAGAGGCGCCATCGCCTCAGCCCTGAGAAACAGCCAGGGGCCGAGCGATCCGGTCTTTGCGCTTCCCTCTTCCTTTCTGAGGACGGGAGCGCTTTTGGAAGGCCGGGTGAGAGCCTAAGAAAGGGCCATGGACGTGACTCGGAGAAAGCAGTCGCAGTACATGGGCTGCATGGTTCCCCTCCCGTCGTGCTTCACGGAGGTACAGGCCGTTCCGAGCGAGGTGGGGACGAAGCCCAGGGGAACGGCCTCGGTCGCCAGTCTAGAGCACAGCACTGTGGAGAACCGGAATGACAACGGAGCTCCACTCAACCTCAACCCCGAGCGTCACGGGAATGCTAGGGCGCCCTCCCCTCGGGCCTCGGAGGACGTCTCCCCACTGGCGTCGCATAGACTCCTCCCCCCTCCTGGGGCGCAGCCCTGCAACTCACTGCGTCTCTGGCACGTCCCGGGGCCGAACTCTGGTTCTGAGGGTGCAAAGGACTTGGTGCTCCTGAGCGAAGCTACCCACGTTCAGTCAGGAACAGAGAGGGAAAGTTGCCCCTTGGACCCGCAGGGGTTGCTGGACCTCTGGACTCGAGCCCCAAACACGAAACTCAGCAACGCTGTGATGTTCCCAGACCCGCGCCCCCACCAGAGCCACAAAGGCCCTAATGCGAGATCTGGCCCTCAGGCGAACGGCAGCCCTGCACTCAGCCTTCGGCTAGGACTCTGGGTGGCCCATGTGTGGGCCACAAAGTCCTGCAGGCCTCTCGCCCGAGCCCTGGCCTCAGGTGACCCCGCGGGGGACCGGGCCCTGCTTGCGAGTCTCCCGTGGACTTTGGACAGCCGGTCTACGCCAGGCTGTCCCGGCAAGAACGAAGGTTTTGGAAAGCCCCGGGGATCCTGCCGGAAGACCAGGACTCCGGCGACGTCCTTTCAGCTCCGGAACAAAGGAGCTTCTCCCTGGAGGGCAAAGGAGAAGCCGGATGCTCCCCCTCATGCCCAACCTCGACGCAGCCCTCAGAGCACTTCTGCACACAGGCCTGGATTGGGCGCGGATCATCCCTCTGGGCCCCGATTCTCCCCCTGACCCCAGGCACGGCCCTGGTTTCTCCCTGGGTCTGGAGGCTGAGACGGAGGGACGACCCGCGAATGGGACGCAAGACTGGAGCCAGACCAAAGCCCCGAGAACGCAGAAGCGAAGCAGGCTGCGGGCGACGCCCCGCCCTCCAAGCGAGAGCTCAGAGCAGGATTCCGGTGACACAGGGCCCTGGACGCCACCCTGGGCCTAAGCCCTGACACCAAACCTTAACCCTGAGCTTCACCCAAAGGATCGCCCTCCCCTAGGGCCTCAGGGCAGCGCTCCACACTCCCGTTGGATGGACTCCTGCCGTCGCTCGGGGGGGAACCCTGGTCTTCCCACCCCCCCACCCCCCGGCAGTACGAGTAACCATCTCCGAACCCGGGCTCGGAAAGTGCCCTGGATGGCCCTGACGGGTCGATGCCCAACGAGTCGGTCCAGAACACAGACGGAAACCGTGCCGTTTTGCACGTCGGAAACTCCCGCTCTGGAAGCTGGGCGACGTGCAAACGGCGGCGGAGATGTTCCTGGCGACCGGGATTCCTGGGACGACTCTCCCCCTGGGGATGCCAAGGTGCCTCTCCCAGCGGCTCTTCCTGATGCCACCCGTCCAGGACTAGGCCTCCGGGTCGGGGTCCGCCGCTGTCCACCCTACCGTCTGGGAGGCCCCTGCCATCGCCTGCGGGTCCAGAGAAGGCTGGCCTCGGAGGAACGGGTTTGGCAAGGTTCGTTCCATGGCTCTCCCTTTGGAAACCGCATCCCTGCAGTTGTTCTGATTTCCTCTTCCACGCGGTCCGTAGAAGGCCGCTGTGGTGCCACCTGGCGCCCGCACTCTGCTCCTCGGGGCGCGTTCGCATTACTGCTCCAATTTCCTTGCTGGGCTCCTGCTAGGTTCCCGTGTTCTACGTCTTCCAACTTCCGTCCTGCTCGTGGATCAGGATCCAGGAAGACATCCATGTCGTCTTCCAGGTCACAGGCCCTTTTCCTGAAGACGGGAGCATTTTCCCAAAGTGTGTGACGGGAGACGCAAAGGGCCGTACACCCGGCTTCAGGAAGCACTGTGGAGAAACCGTCTGTCCACCCACGTCTTCTGCCCTCCACGAAGGGAGCGTGCTCGAAAGCGGGGCTGAGAGTGTAAGGAGAGCGTCCTCTTCGGGACTCTGAGAAGCAAGTGTGTGGAGAAGGCACCTTCCCACCAGCCTCTGGATTCCTGCAGATAGAAACGTTTTCAGGGATGGGTGTTCGCGCTGGAGGAGAGTGCCGTGCACTTCACGGGAAGTACCAGCACGGGACACAAACCGTCCTTCAACTTCCCTATAGCTTTGGGACGACAGAAGCATGGCCCTGTGTGCGTGTGCATGAGCGTGAGTGTGTGCGTGCGCGCGCGCGTGGGGCTCGCGTGAGTGTGTGAGTGAGAGAGAGAGAGAGAGAGAGAGAGGGAGAAACCGAAGGAAAGCCCTATCGACGTACCTCTGAGCACCGTGTGTGCAGAGAATGCACCTTCGAACTCCTCTGAAGTTTCCTGAAGCTAGGCGCGTTCTCGAAAGTGTGCGTGAAAGGAGGATTCCAGGGTCCCGCCCTTAGCTCTGAGGAACCAGCCTGTGGCCAGTGCATTTCCAGCGGCCATCCTGTGTCGGGAAGACAGCCCCGTGCACGCAGGTCTGCGTCTACGCCGCAGGAAAGCGACCTCGGGCGTATCCTGAGATCCATAGGGCAGGGCTGAGCAACTGTCCCTGGACCACCAGCCTGCTGGAGGAAGGAAGCCCTGCCAAAGACTAAAAGCGTAAGGCCAGGGTCAGCTTCTTCCCTCTGAGAAACAAGTCCGTGGGGGAAGCATCTTTCACGGAAGCGCTTCCTGCTGAAGATACTTGCATTTGGAACGGAATGTGCACGTTGAGAGGCGCCATCGCCTCAGCCCTGAGAAACAGCCAGGGGCCGAGCGATCCGGTCTTTGCGCTTCCCTCTTCCTTTCTGAGGACGGGAGCGCTTTTGGAAGGCCGGGTGAGAGCCTAAGAAAGGGCCATGGACTTGACTCGGAGAAAGCAGTCGCAGTACATGGGCTGCATGGTTCCCCTCCCGTCGTGCTTCACGGAGGTACAGGCCGTTCCGAGCGAGGTGGGGACGAAGCCCAGGGGAACGGCCTCGGTCGCCAGTCTAGAGCACAGCACTGGGGAGAACCGGAATGACAACGGAGCTCCACTCAACCTCAACCCCGAGCGTCACGGGAATGCTAGGGCGCCCTCCCCTCGGGCCTCGGAGGACGTCTCCCCACTGGCGTCGCATAGACTCCTCCCCCCTCCTGGGGCGTAGCCCTGCAACTCACTGCGTCTCTGGCACGTCCCGGGGCCGAACTCTGGTTCTGAGGGTGCAAAGGACTTGGTGCTCCTGAGCGAAGCTACCCACGTTCAGTCAGGAACAGAGAGGGAAAGTTGCCCCTTGGACCCGCAGGGGTTGCTGGACCTCTGGACTCGAGCCCCAAACACGAAACTCAGCAACGCTGTGATGTTCCCACACCCGCGCCCCCACCAGAGCCACAAAGGCCCTAATGCGAGATCTGGCCCTCAGGCGAACGGCAGCCCTGCACTCAGCCTTCGGCTAGGACTCTGGGTGGCCCATGTGTGGGCCACAAAGTCCTGCAGGCCTCTCGCCCGAGCCCTGGCCTCAGGTGACCCCGCGGGGGACCGGGCCCTGCTTGCGAGTCTCCCGTGGACTTTGGACAGCCGGTCTACGCCAGGCTGTCCCGGCAAGAACGAAGGTTTTGGAAAGCCCCGGGGATCCTGCCGGAAGACCAGGACTCCGGCGACGTCCTTTCAGCTCCGGAACAAAGGAGCTTCTCCCTGGAGGGCAAAGGAGAAGCCGGATGCTCCCCCTCATGCCCAACCTCGACGCAGCCCTCAGAGCACTTCTGCACACAGGCCTGGATTGGGCGCGGATCATCCCTCTGGGCCCCGATTCTCCCCCTGACCCCAGGCACGGCCCTGGTTTCTCCCTGGGTCTGGAGGCTGAGACGGAGGGACGACCCGCGAATGGGACGCAAGACTGGAGCCAGACCAAAGCCCCGAGAACGCAGAAGCGAAGCAGGCTGCGGGCGACGCCCCGCCCTCCAAGCGAGAGCTCAGAGCAGGATTCCGGTGACACAGGGCCCTGGACGCCACCCTGGGCCTAAGCCCTGACACCAAACCTTAACCCTGAGCTTCACCCAAAGGATCGCCCTCCCCTAGGGCCTCAGGGCAGCGCTCCACACTCCCGTTGGATGGACTCCTGCCGTCGCTCGGGGGGGAACCCTGGTCTTCCCACCCCCCCACCCCCCGGCAGTACGAGTAACCATCTCCGAACCCGGGCTCGGAAAGTGCCCTGGATGGCCCTGACGGGTCGATGCCCAACGAGTCGGTCCAGAACACAGACGGAAACCGTGCCGTTTTGCACGTCGGAAACTCCCGCTCTGGAAGCTGGGCGACGTGCAAACGGCGGCGGAGATGTTCCTGGCGACCGGGATTCCTGGGACGACTCTCCCCCTGGGGATGCCAAGGTGCCTCTCCCAGCGGCTCTTCCTGATGCCACCCGTCCAGGACTAGGCCTCCGGGTCGGGGTCCGCCGCTGTCCACCCTACCGTCTGGGAGGCCCCTGCCATCGCCTGCGGGTCCAGAGAAGGCTGGCCTCGGAGGAACGGGTTTGGCAAGGTTCGTTCCATGGCTCTCCCTTTGGAAACCGCATCCCTGCAGTTGTTCTGATTTCCTCTTCCACGCGGTCCGTAGAAGGCCGCTGTGGTGCCACCTGGCGCCCGCACTCTGCTCCTCGGGGCGCGTTCGCATTACTGCTCCAATTTCCTTGCTGGGCTCCTGCTAGGTTCCCGTGTTCTACGTCTTCCAACTTCCGTCCTGCTCGTGGATCAGGATCCAGGAAGACATCCATGTCGTCTTCCAGGTCACAGGCCCTTTTCCTGAAGACGGGAGCATTTTCCCAAAGTGTGTGACGGGAGACGCAAAGGGCCGTACACCCGGCTTCAGGAAGCACTGTGGAGAAACCGTCTGTCCACCCACGTCTTCTGCCCTCCACGAAGGGAGCGTGCTCGAAAGCGGGGCTGAGAGTGTAAGGAGAGCGTCCTCTTCGGGACTCTGAGAAGCAAGTGTGTGGAGAAGGCACCTTCCCACCAGCCTCTGGATTCCTGCAGATAGAAACGTTTTCAGGGATGGGTGTTCGCGCTGGAGGAGAGTGCCGTGCACTTCACGGGAAGTACCAGCACGGGACACAAACCGTCCTTCAACTTCCCTATAGCTTTGGGACGACAGAAGCATGGCCCTGTGTGCGTGTGCATGAGCGTGAGTGTGTGCGTGCGCGCGCGCGTGGGGCTCGCGTGAGTGTGTGAGTGAGAGAGAGAGAGAGAGAGAGAGAGAGGGAGAAACCGAAGGAAAGCCCTATCGACGTACCTCTGAGCACCGTGTGTGCAGAGAATGCACCTTCGAACTCCTCTGAAGTTTCCTGAAGCTAGGCGCGTTCTCGAAAGTGTGCGTGAAAGGAGGATTCCAGGGTCCCGCCCTTAGCTCTGAGGAACCAGCCTGTGGCCAGTGCATTTCCAGCGGCCATCCTGTGTCGGGAAGACAGCCCCGTGCACGCAGGTCTGCGTCTACGCCGCAGGAAAGCGACCTCGGGCGTATCCTGAGATCCATAGGGCAGGGCTGAGCAACTGTCCCTGGACCACCAGCCTGCTGGAGGAAGGAAGCCCTGCCAAAGACTAAAAGCGTAAGGCCAGGGTCAGCTTCTTCCCTCTGAGAAACAAGTCCGTGGGGGAAGCATCTTTCACGGAAGCGCTTCCTGCTGAAGATACTTGCATTTGGAACGGAATGTGCACGTTGAGAGGCGCCATCGCCTCAGCCCTGAGAAACAGCCAGGGGCCGAGCGATCCGGTCTTTGCGCTTCCCTCTTCCTTTCTGAGGACGGGAGCGCTTTTGGAAGGCCGGGTGAGAGCCTAAGAAAGGGCCATGGACTTGACTCGGAGAAAGCAGTCGCAGTACATGGGCTGCATGGTTCCCCTCCCGTCGTGCTTCACGGAGGTACAGGCCGTTCCGAGCGAGGTGGGGACGAAGCCCAGGGGAACGGCCTCGGTCGCCAGTCTAGAGCACAGCACTGGGGAGAACCGGAATGACAACGGAGCTCCACTCAACCTCAACCCCGAGCGTCACGGGAATGCTAGGGCGCCCTCCCCTCGGGCCTCGGAGGACGTCTCCCCACTGGCGTCGCATAGACTCCTCCCCCCTCCTGGGGCGTAGCCCTGCAACTCACTGCGTCTCTGGCACGTCCCGGGGCCGAACTCTGGTTCTGAGGGTGCAAAGGACTTGGTGCTCCTGAGCGAAGCTACCCACGTTCCGTCAGGAACAGAGAGGGAAAGTTGCCCCTTGGACCCGCAGGGGTTGCTGGACCTCTGGACTCGAGCCCCAAACACGAAACTCAGCAACGCTGTGATGTTCCCACACCCGCGCCCCCACCAGAGCCACAAAGGCCCTAATGCGAGATCTGGCCCTCAGGCGAACGGCAGCCCTGCACTCAGCCTTCGGCTAGGACTCTGGGTGGCCCATGTGTGGGCCACAAAGTCCTGCAGGCCTCTCGCCCGAGCCCTGGCCTCAGGTGACCCCGCGGGGGACCGGGCCCTGCTTGCGAGTCTCCCGTGGACTTTGGACAGCCGGTCTACGCCAGGCTGTCCCGGCAAGAACGAAGGTTTTGGAAAGCCCCGGGGATCCTGCCGGAAGACCAGGACTCCGGCGACGTCCTTTCAGCTCCGGAACAAAGGAGCTTCTCCCTGGAGGGCAAAGGAGAAGCCGGATGCTCCCCCTCATGCCCAACCTCGACGCAGCCCTCAGAGCACTTCTGCACACAGGCCTGGATTGGGCGCGGATCATCCCTCTGGGCCCCGATTCTCCCCCTGACCCCAGGCACGGCCCTGGTTTCTCCCTGGGTCTGGAGGCTGAGACGGAGGGACGACCCGCGAATGGGACGCAAGACTGGAGCCAGACCAAAGCCCCGAGAACGCAGAAGCGAAGCAGGCTGCGGGCGACGCCCCGCCCTCCAAGCGAGAGCTCAGAGCAGGATTCCGGTGACACAGGGCCCTGGACGCCACCCTGGGCCTAAGCCCTGACACCAAACCTTAACCCTGAGCTTCACCCAAAGGATCGCCCTCCCCTAGGGCCTCAGGGCAGCGCTCCACACTCCCGTTGGATGGACTCCTGCCGTCGCTCGGGGGGGGAACCCTGGTCTTCCCACCCCCCCACCCCCCGGCAGTACGAGTAACCATCTCCGAACCCGGGCTCGGAAAGTGCCCTGGATGGCCCTGACGGGTCGATGCCCAACGAGTCGGTCCAGAACACAGACGGAAACCGTGCCGTTTTGCACGTCGGAAACTCCCGCTCTGGAAGCTGGGCGACGTGCAAACGGCGGCGGAGATGTTCCTGGCGACCGGGATTCCTGGGACGACTCTCCCCCTGGGGATGCCAAGGTGCCTCTCCCAGCGGCTCTTCCTGATGCCACCCGTCCAGGACTAGGCCTCCGGGTCGGGGTCCGCCGCTGTCCACCCTACCGTCTGGGAGGCCCCTGCCATCGCCTGCGGGTCCAGAGAAGGCTGGCCTCGGAGGAACGGGTTTGGCAAGGTTCGTTCCATGGCTCTCCCTTTGGA
Source organism: Martes martes (assembly GCF_963455335.1). Taxonomy (NCBI): domain Eukaryota; kingdom Metazoa; phylum Chordata; class Mammalia; order Carnivora; family Mustelidae; genus Martes; species Martes martes. The sequence goes on from NW_027666284.1 coordinate 63,085, forward strand.
AACCGCATCCCTGCAGTTGTTCTGATTTCCTCTTCCACGCGGTCCGTAGAAGGCCGCTGTGGTGCCACCTGGCGCCCGCACTCTGCTCCTCGGGGCGCGTTCGCATTACTGCTCCAATTTCCTTGCTGGGCTCCTGCTAGGTTCCCGTGTTCTACGTCTTCCAACTTCCGTCCTGCTCGTGGATAAGGATCCAGGAAGACATCCATGTCGTCTTCCAGGTCACAGGCCCTTTTCCTGAAGACGGGAGCATTTTCCCAAAGTGTGTGACGGGAGACGCAAAGGGCCGTACACCCGGCTTCAGGAAGCACTGTGGAGAAACCGTCTGTCCACCCACGTCTTCTGCCCTCCACGAAGGGAGCGTGCTCGAAAGCGGGGCTGAGAGTGTAAGGAGAGCGTCCTCTTCGGGACTCTGAGAAGCAAGTGTGTGGAGAAGGCACCTTCCCACCAGCCTCTGGATTCCTGCAGATAGAAACGTTTTCAGGGATGGGTGTTCGCGCTGGAGGAGAGTGCCGTGCACTTCACGGGAAGTACCAGCACGGGACACAAACCGTCCTTCAACTTCCCTATAGCTTTGGGACGACAGAAGCATGGCCCTGTGTGCGTGTGCATGAGCGTGAGTGTGTGCGTGCGCGCGCGCGTGGGGCTCGCGTGAGTGTGTGAGTGAGAGAGAGAGAGAGAGAGAGAGAGAGGGAGAAACCGAAGGAAAGCCCTATCGACGTACCTCTGAGCACCGTGTGTGCAGAGAATGCACCTTCGAACTCCTCTGAAGTTTCCTGAAGCTAGGCGCGTTCTGGAAAGTGTGCGTGAAAGGAGGATTCCAGGGTCCCGCCCTTAGCTCTGAGGAACCAGCCTGTGGCCAGTGCATTTCCAGCGGCCATCCTGTGTCGGGAAGACAGCCCCGTGCACGCAGGTCTGCGTCTACGCCGCAGGAAAGCGACCTCGGGCGTATCCTGAGATCCATAGGGCAGGGCTGAGCAACTGTCCCTGGACCACCAGCCTGCTGGAGGAAGGAAGCCCTGCCAAAGACTAAAAGCGTAAGGCCAGGGTCAGCTTCTTCCCTCTGAGAAACAAGTCCGTGGAGGAAGCATCTTTCACGGAAGCGCTTCCTGCTGAAGATACTTGCATTTGGAACGGAATGTGCACGTTGAGAGGCGCCATCGCCTCAGCCCTGAGAAACAGCCAGGGGCCGAGCGATCCGGTCTTTGCGCTTCCCTCTTCCTTTCTGAGGACGGGAGCGCTTTTGGAAGGCCGGGTGAGAGCCTAAGAAAGGGCCATGGACTTGACTCGGAGAAAGCAGTCGCAGTACATGGGCTGCATGGTTCCCCTCCCGTCGTGCTTCACGGAGGTACAGGCCGTTCCGAGCGAGGTGGGGACGAAGCCCAGGGGAACGGCCTCGGTCGCCAGTCTAGAGCACAGCACTGTGGAGAACCGGAATGACAACGGAGCTCCACTCAACCTCAACCCCGAGCGTCACGGGAATGCTAGGGCGCCCTCCCCTCGGGCCTCGGAGGACGTCTCCCCACTGGCGTCGCATAGACTCCTCCCCCCTCCTGGGGCGTAGCCCTGCAACTCACTGCGTCTCTGGCACGTCCCGGGGCCGAACTCTGGTTCTGAGGGTGCAAAGGACTTGGTGCTCCTGAGCGAAGCTACCCACGTTCAGTCAGGAACAGAGAGGGAAAGTTGCCCCTTGGACCCGCAGGGGTTGCTGGACCTCTGGACTCGAGCCCCAAACACGAAACTCAGCAACGCTGTGATGTTCCCACACCCGCGCCCCCACCAGAGCCACAAAGGCCCTAATGCGAGATCTGGCCCTCAGGCGAACGGCAGCCCTGCACTCAGCCTTCGGCTAGGACTCTGGGTGGCCCATGTGTGGGCCACAAAGTCCTGCAGGCCTCTCGCCCGAGCCCTGGCCTCAGGTGACCCCGCGGGGGACCGGGCCCTGCTTGCGAGTCTCCCGTGGACTTTGGACAGCCGGTCTACGCCAGGCTGTCCCGGCAAGAACGAAGGTTTTGGAAAGCCCCGGGGATCCTGCCGGAAGACCAGGACTCCGGCGACGTCCTTTCAGCTCCGGAACAAAGGAGCTTCTCCCTGGAGGGCAAAGGAGAAGCCGGATGCTCCCCCTCATGCCCAACCTCGACGCAGCCCTCAGAGCACTTCTGCACACAGGCCTGGATTGGGCGCGGATCATCCCTCTGGGCCCCGATTCTCCCCCTGACCCCAGGCACGGCCCTGGTTTCTCCCTGGGTCTGGAGGCTGAGACGGAGGGACGACCCGCGAATGGGACGCAAGACTGGAGCCAGACCAAAGCCCCGAGAACGCAGAAGCGAAGCAGGCTGCGGGCGACGCCCCGCCCTCCAAGCGAGAGCTCAGAGCAGGATTCCGGTGACACAGGGCCCTGGACGCCACCCTGGGCCTAAGCCCTGACACCAAACCTTAACCCTGAGCTTCACCCAAAGGATCGCCCTCCCCTAGGGCCTCAGGGCAGCGCTCCACACTCCCGTTGGATGGACTCCTGCCGTCGCTCGGGGGGGAACCCTGGTCTTCCCACCCCCCCACCCCCCGGCAGTACGAGTAACCATCTCCGAACCCGGGCTCGGAAAGTGCCCTGGATGGCCCTGACGGGTCGATGCCCAACGAGTCGGTCCAGAACACAGACGGAAACCGTGCCGTTTTGCACGTCGGAAACTCCCGCTCTGGAAGCTGGGCGACGTGCAAACGGCGGCGGAGATGTTCCTGGCGACCGGGATTCCTGGGACGACTCTCCCCCTGGGGATGCCAAGGTGCCTCTCCCAGCGGCTCTTCCTGATGCCACCTGTCCAGGACTAGGCCTCCGGGTCGGGGTCCGCCGCTGTCCACCCTACCGTCTGGGAGGCCCCTGCCATCGCCTGCGGGTCCAGAGAAGGCTGGCCTCGGAGGAACGGGTTTGGCAAGGTTCGTTCCATGGCTCTCCCTTTGGAAACCGCATCCCTGCAGTTGTTCTGATTTCCTCTTCCACGCGGTCCGTAGAAGGCCGCTGTGGTGCCACCTGGCGCCCGCACTCTGCTCCTCGGGGCGCGTTCGCATTACTGCTCCAATTTCCTTGCTGGGCTCCTGCTAGGTTCCCGTGTTCTACGTCTTCCAACTTCCGTCCTGCTCGTGGATCAGGATCCAGGAAGACATCCATGTCGTCTTCCAGGTCACAGGCCCTTTTCCTGAAGACGGGAGCATTTTCCCAAAGTGTGTGACGGGAGACGCAAAGGGCCGTACACCCGGCTTCAGGAAGCACTGTGGAGAAACCGTCTGTCCACCCACGTCTTCTGCCCTCCACGAAGGGAGCGTGCTCGAAAGCGGGGCTGAGAGTGTAAGGAGAGCGTCCTCTTCGGGACTCTGAGAAGCAAGTGTGTGGAGAAGGCACCTTCCCACCAGCCTCTGGATTCCTGCAGATAGAAACGTTTTCAGGGATGGGTGTTCGCGCTGGAGGAGAGTGCCGTGCACTTCACGGGAAGTACCAGCACGGGACACAAACCGTCCTTCAACTTCCCTATAGCTTTGGGACGACAGAAGCATGGCCCTGTGTGCGTGTGCATGAGCGTGAGTGTGTGCGTGCGCGCGCGCGTGGGGCTCGCGTGAGTGTGTGAGTGAGAGAGAGAGAGAGAGAGAGAGAGAGGGAGAAACCGAAGGAAAGCCCTATCGACGTACCTCTGAGCACCGTGTGTGCAGAGAATGCACCTTCGAACTCCTCTGAAGTTTCCTGAAGCTAGGCGCGTTCTGGAAAGTGTGCGTGAAAGGAGGATTCCAGGGTCCCGCCCTTAGCTCTGAGGAACCAGCCTGTGGCCAGTGCATTTCCAGCGGCCATCCTGTGTCGGGAAGACAGCCCCGTGCACGCAGGTCTGCGTCTACGCCGCAGGAAAGCGACCTCGGGCGTATCCTGAGATCCATAGGGCAGGGCTGAGCAACTGTCCCTGGACCACCAGCCTGCTGGAGGAAGGAAGCCCTGCCAAAGACTAAAAGCGTAAGGCCAGGGTCAGCTTCTTCCCTCTGAGAAACAAGTCCGTGGGGGAAGCATCTTTCACGGAAGCGCTTCCTGCTGAAGATACTTGCATTTGGAACGGAATGTGCACGTTGAGAGGCGCCATCGCCTCAGCCCTGAGAAACAGCCAGGGGCCGAGCGATCCGGTCTTTGCGCTTCCCTCTTCCTTTCTGAGGACGGGAGCGCTTTTGGAAGGCCGGGTGAGAGCCTAAGAAAGGGCCATGGACTTGACTCGGAGAAAGCAGTCGCAGTACATGGGCTGCATGGTTCCCCTCCCGTCGTGCTTCACGGAGGTACAGGCCGTTCCGAGCGAGGTGGGGACGAAGCCCAGGGGAACGGCCTCGGTCGCCAGTCTAGAGCACAGCACTGGGGAGAACCGGAATGACAACGGAGCTCCACTCAACCTCAACCCCGAGCGTCACGGGAATGCTAGGGCGCCCTCCCCTCGGGCCTCGGAGGACGTCTCCCCACTGGCGTCGCATAGACTCCTCCCCCCTCCTGGGGCGTAGCCCTGCAACTCACTGCGTCTCTGGCACGTCCCGGGGCCGAACTCTGGTTCTGAGGGTGCAAAGGACTTGGTGCTCCTGAGCGAAGCTACCCACGTTCAGTCAGGAACAGAGAGGGAAAGTTGCCCCTTGGACCCGCAGGGGTTGCTGGACCTCTGGACTCGAGCCCCAAACACGAAACTCAGCAACGCTGTGATGTTCCCACACCCGCGCCCCCACCAGAGCCACAAAGGCCCTAATGCGAGATCTGGCCCTCAGGCGAACGGCAGCCCTGCACTCAGCCTTCGGCTAGGACTCTGGGTGGCCCATGTGTGGGCCACAAAGTCCTGCAGGCCTCTCGCCCGAGCCCTGGCCTCAGGTGACCCCGCGGGGGACCGGGCCCTGCTTGCGAGTCTCCCGTGGACTTTGGACAGCCGGTCTACGCCAGGCTGTCCCGGCAAGAACGAAGGTTTTGGAAAGCCCCGGGGATCCTGCCAGAAGACCAGGACTCCGGCGACGTCCTTTCAGCTCCGGAACAAAGGAGCTTCTCCCTGGAGGGCAAAGGAGAAGCCGGATGCTCCCCCTCATGCCCAACCTCGACGCAGCCCTCAGAGCACTTCTGCACACAGGCCTGGATTGGGCGCGGATCATCCCTCTGGGCCCCGATTCTCCCCCTGACCCCAGGCACGGCCCTGGTTTCTCCCTGGGTCTGGAGGCTGAGACGGAGGGACGACCCGCGAATGGGACGCAAGACTGGAGCCAGACCAAAGCCCCGAGAACGCAGAAGCGAAGCAGGCTGCGGGCGACGCCCCGCCCTCCAAGCGAGAGCTCAGAGCAGGATTCCGGTGACACAGGGCCCTGGACGCCACCCTGGGCCTAAGCCCTGACACCAAACCTTAACCCTGAGCTTCACCCAAAGGATCGCCCTCCCCTAGGGCCTCAGGGCAGCGCTCCACACTCCCGTTGGATGGACTCCTGCCGTCGCTCGGGGGGGAACCCTGGTCTTCCCACCCCCCCACCCCCCGGCAGTACGAGTAACCATCTCCGAACCCGGGCTCGGAAAGTGCCCTGGATGGCCCTGACGGGTCGATGCCCAACGAGTCGGTCCAGAACACAGACGGAAACCGTGCCGTTTTGCACGTCGGAAACTCCCGCTCTGGAAGCTGGGCGACGTGCAAACGGCGGCGGAGATGTTCCTGGCGACCGGGATTCCTGGGACGACTCTCCCCCTGGGGATGCCAAGGTGCCTCTCCCAGCGGCTCTTCCTGATGCCACCCGTCCAGGACTAGGCCTCCGGGTCGGGGTCCGCCGCTGTCCACCCTACCGTCTGGGAGGCCCCTGCCATCGCCTGCGGGTCCAGAGAAGGCTGGCCTCGGAGGAACGGGTTTGGCAAGGTTCGTTCCATGGCTCTCCCTTTGGAAACCGCATCCCTGCAGTTGTTCTGATTTCCTCTTCCACGCGGTCCGTAGAAGGCCGCTGTGGTGCCACCTGGCGCCCGCACTCTGCTCCTCGGGGCGCGTTCGCATTACTGCTCCAATTTCCTTGCTGGGCTCCTGCTAGGTTCCCGTGTTCTACGTCTTCCAACTTCCGTCCTGCTCGTGGATCAGGATCCAGGAAGACATCCATGTCGTCTTCCAGGTCACAGGCCCTTTTCCTGAAGACGGGAGCATTTTCCCAAAGTGTGTGACGGGAGACGCAAAGGGCCGTACACCCGGCTTCAGGAAGCACTGTGGAGAAACCGTCTGTCCACCCACGTCTTCTGCCCTCCACGAAGGGAGCGTGCTCGAAAGCGGGGCTGAGAGTGTAAGGAGAGCGTCCTCTTCGGGACTCTGAGAAGCAAGTGTGTGGAGAAGGCACCTTCCCACCAGCCTCTGGATTCCTGCAGATAGAAACGTTTTCAGGGATGGGTGTTCGCGCTGGAGGAGAGTGCCGTGCACTTCACGGGAAGTACCAGCACGGGACACAAACCGTCCTTCAACTTCCCTATAGCTTTGGGACGACAGAAGCATGGCCCTGTGTGCGTGTGCATGAGCGTGAGTGTGTGCGTGCGCGCGCGCGTGGGGCTCGCGTGAGTGTGTGAGTGAGAGAGAGAGAGAGAGAGAGAGAGAGGGAGAAACCGAAGGAAAGCCCTATCGACGTACCTCTGAGCACCGTGTGTGCAGAGAATGCACCTTCGAACTCCTCTGAAGTTTCCTGAAGCTAGGCGCGTTCTGGAAAGTGTGCGTGAAAGGAGGATTCCAGGGTCCCGCCCTTAGCTCTGAGGAACCAGCCTGTGGCCAGTGCATTTCCAGCGGCCATCCTGTGTCGGGAAGACAGCCCCGTGCACGCAGGTCTGCGTCTACGCCGCAGGAAAGCGACCTCGGGCGTATCCTGAGATCCATAGGGCAGGGCTGAGCAACTGTCCCTGGACCACCAGCCTGCTGGAGGAAGGAAGCCCTGCCAAAGACTAAAAGCGTAAGGCCAGGGTCAGCTTCTTCCCTCTGAGAAACAAGTCCGTGGGGGAAGCATCTTTCACGGAAGCGCTTCCTGCTGAAGATACTTGCATTTGGAACGGAATGTGCACGTTGAGAGGCGCCATCGCCTCAGCCCTGAGAAACAGCCAGGGGCCGAGCGATCCGGTCTTTGCGCTTCCCTCTTCCTTTCTGAGGACGGGAGCGCTTTTGGAAGGCCGGGTGAGAGCCTAAGAAAGGGCCATGGACTTGACTCGGAGAAAGCAGTCGCAGTACATGGGCTGCATGGTTCCCCTCCCGTCGTGCTTCACGGAGGTACAGGCCGTTCCGAGCGAGGTGGGGACGAAGCCCAGGGGAACGGCCTCGGTCGCCAGTCTAGAGCACAGCACTGGGGAGAACCGGAATGACAACGGAGCTCCACTCAACCTCAACCCCGAGCGTCACGGGAATGCTAGGGCGCCCTCCCCTCGGGCCTCGGAGGACGTCTCCCCACTGGCGTCGCATAGACTCCTCCCCCCTCCTGGGGCGTAGCCCTGCAACTCACTGCGTCTCTGGCACGTCCCGGGGCCGAACTCTGGTTCTGAGGGTGCAAAGGACTTGGTGCTCCTGAGCGAAGCTACCCACGTTCAGTCAGGAACAGAGAGGGAAAGTTGCCCCTTGGACCCGCAGGGGTTGCTGGACCTCTGGACTCGAGCCCCAAACACGAAACTCAGCAACGCTGTGATGTTCCCACACCCGCGCCCCCACCAGAGCCACAAAGGCCCTAATGCGAGATCTGGCCCTCAGGCGAACGGCAGCCCTGCACTCAGCCTTCGGCTAGGACTCTGGGTGGCCCATGTGTGGGCCACAAAGTCCTGCAGGCCTCTCGCCCGAGCCCTGGCCTCAGGTGACCCCGCGGGGGACCGGGCCCTGCTTGCGAGTCTCCCGTGGACTTTGGACAGCCGGTCTACGCCAGGCTGTCCCGGCAAGAACGAAGGTTTTGGAAAGCCCCGGGGATCCTGCCGGAAGACCAGGACTCCGGCGACGTCCTTTCAGCTCCGGAACAAAGGAGCTTCTCCCTGGAGGGCAAAGGAGAAGCCGGATGCTCCCCCTCATGCCCAACCTCGACGCAGCCCTCAGAGCACTTCTGCACACAGGCCTGGATTGGGCGCGGATCATCCCTCTGGGCCCCGATTCTCCCCCTGACCCCAGGCACGGCCCTGGTTTCTCCCTGGGTCTGGAGGCTGAGACGGAGGGACGACCCGCGAATGGGACGCAAGACTGGAGCCAGACCAAAGCCCCGAGAACGCAGAAGCGAAGCAGGCTGCGGGCGACGCCCCGCCCTCCAAGCGAGAGCTCAGAGCAGGATTCCGGTGACACAGGGCCCTGGACGCCACCCTGGGCCTAAGCCCTGACACCAAACCTTAACCCTGAGCTTCACCCAAAGGATCGCCCTCCCCTAGGGCCTCAGGGCAGCGCTCCACACTCCCGTTGGATGGACTCCTGCCGTCGCTCGGGGGGGAACCCTGGTCTTCCCACCCCCCCACCCCCCGGCAGTACGAGTAACCATCTCCGAACCCGGGCTCGGAAAGTGCCCTGGATGGCCCTGACGGGTCGATGCCCAACGAGTCGGTCCAGAACACAGACGGAAACCGTGCCGTTTTGCACGTCGGAAACTCCCGCTCTGGAAGCTGGGCGACGTGCAAACGGCGGCGGAGATGTTCCTGGCGACCGGGATTCCTGGGACGACTCTCCCCCTGGGGATGCCAAGGTGCCTCTCCCAGCGGCTCTTCCTGATGCCACCCGTCCAGGACTAGGCCTCCGGGTCGGGGTCCGCCGCTGTCCACCCTACCGTCTGGGAGGCCCCTGCCATCGCCTGCGGGTCCAGAGAAGGCTGGCCTCGGAGGAACGGGTTTGGCAAGGTTCGTTCCATGGCTCTCCCTTTGGAAACCGCATCCCTGCAGTTGTTCTGATTTCCTCTTCCACGCGGTCCGTAGAAGGCCGCTGTGGTGCCACCTGGCGCCCGCACTCTGCTCCTCGGGGCGCGTTCGCATTACTGCTCCAATTTCCTTGCTGGGCTCCTGCTAGGTTCCCGTGTTCTACGTCTTCCAACTTCCGTCCTGCTCGTGGATCAGGATCCAGGAAGACATCCATGTCGTCTTCCAGGTCACAGGCCCTTTTCCTGAAGACGGGAGCATTTTCCCAAAGTGTGTGACGGGAGACGCAAAGGGCCGTACACCCGGCTTCAGGAAGCACTGTGGAGAAACCGTCTGTCCACCCACGTCTTCTGCCCTCCACGAAGGGAGCGTGCTCGAAAGCGGGGCTGAGAGTGTAAGGAGAGCGTCCTCTTCGGGACTCTGAGAAGCAAGTGTGTGGAGAAGGCACCTTCCCACCAGCCTCTGGATTCCTGCAGATAGAAACGTTTTCAGGGATGGGTGTTCGCGCTGGAGGAGAGTGCCGTGCACTTCACGGGAAGTACCAGCACGGGACACAAACCGTCCTTCAACTTCCCTATAGCTTTGGGACGACAGAAGCATGGCCCTGTGTGCGTGTGCATGAGCGTGAGTGTGTGCGTGCGCGCGCGCGTGGGGCTCGCGTGAGTGTGTGAGTGAGAGAGAGAGAGAGAGAGAGAGAGAGAGGGAGAAACCGAAGGAAAGCCCTATCGACGTACCTCTGAGCACCGTGTGTGCAGAGAATGCACCTTCGAACTCCTCTGAAGTTTCCTGAAGCTAGGCGCGTTCTGGAAAGTGTGCGTGAAAGGAGGATTCCAGGGTCCCGCCCTTAGCTCTGAGGAACCAGCCTGTGGCCAGTGCATTTCCAGCGGCCATCCTGTGTCGGGAAGACAGCCCCGTGCACGCAGGTCTGCGTCTACGCCGCAGGAAAGCGACCTCGGGCGTATCCTGAGATCCATAGGGCAGGGCTGAGCAACTGTCCCTGGACCACCAGCCTGCTGGAGGAAGGAAGCCCTGCCAAAGACTAAAAGCGTAAGGCCAGGGTCAGCTTCTTCCCTCTGAGAAACAAGTCCGTGGGGGAAGCATCTTTCACGGAAGCGCTTCCTGCTGAAGATACTTGCATTTGGAACGGAATGTGCACGTTGAGAGGCGCCATCGCCTCAGCCCTGAGAAACAGCCAGGGGCCGAGCGATCCGGTCTTTGCGCTTCCCTCTTCCTTTCTGAGGACGGGAGCGCTTTTGGAAGGCCGGGTGAGAGCCTAAGAAAGGGCCATGGACTTGACTCGGAGAAAGCAGTCGCAGTACATGGGCTGCATGGTTCCCCTCCCGTCGTGCTTCACGGAGGTACAGGCCGTTCCGAGCGAGGTGGGGACGAAGCCCAGGGGAATGGCCTCGGTCGCCAGTCTAGAGCACAGCACTGTGGAGAACCGGAATGACAACGGAGCTCCACTCAACCTCAACCCCGAGCGTCACGGGAATGCTAGGGCGCCCTCCCCTCGGGCCTCGGAGGACGTCTCCCCACTGGCGTCGCATAGACTCCTCCCCCCTCCTGGGGCGTAGCCCTGCAACTCACTGCGTCTCTGGCACGTCCCGGGGCCGAACTCTGGTTCTGAGGGTGCAAAGGACTTGGTGCTCCTGAGCGAAGCTACCCACGTTCAGTCAGGAACAGAGAGGGAAAGTTGCCCCTTGGACCCGCAGGGGTTGCTGGACCTCTGGACTCGAGCCCCAAACACGAAACTCAGCAACGCTGTGATGTTCCCACACCCGCGCCCCCACCAGAGCCACAAAGGCCCTAATGCGAGATCTGGCCCTCAGGCGAACGGCAGCCCTGCACTCAGCCTTCGGCTAGGACTCTGGGTGGCCCATGTGTGGGCCACAAAGTCCTGCAGGCCTCTCGCCCGAGCCCTGGCCTCAGGTGACCCCGCGGGGGACCGGGCCCTGCTTGCGAGTCTCCCGTGGACTTTGGACAGCCGGTCTACGCCAGGCTGTCCCGGCAAGAACGAAGGTTTTGGAAAGCCCCGGGGATCCTGCCAGAAGACCAGGACTCCGGCGACGTCCTTTCAGCTCCGGAACAAAGGAGCTTCTCCCTGGAGGGCAAAGGAGAAGCCGGATGCTCCCCCTCATGCCCAACCTCGACGCAGCCCTCAGAGCACTTCTGCACACAGGCCTGGATTGGGCGCGGATCATCCCTCTGGGCCCCGATTCTCCCCCTGACCCCAGGCACGGCCCTGGTTTCTCCCTGGGTCTGGAGGCTGAGACGGAGGGACGACCCGCGAATGGGACGCAAGACTGGAGCCAGACCAAAGCCCCGAGAACGCAGAAGCGAAGCAGGCTGCGGGCGACGCCCCGCCCTCCAAGCGAGAGCTCAGAGCAGGATTCCGGTGACACAGGGCCCTGGACGCCACCCTGGGCCTAAGCCCTGACACCAAACCTTAACCCTGAGCTTCACCCAAAGGATCGCCCTCCCCTAGGGCCTCAGGGCAGCGCTCCACACTCCCGTTGGATGGACTCCTGCCGTCGCTCGGGGGGGAACCCTGGTCTTCCCACCCCCCCACCCCCCGGCAGTACGAGTAACCATCTCCGAACCCGGGCTCGGAAAGTGCCCTGGATGGCCCTGACGGGTCGATGCCCAACGAGTCGGTCCAGAACACAGACGGAAACCGTGCCGTTTTGCACGTCGGAAACTCCCGCTCTGGAAGCTGGGCGACGTGCAAACGGCGGCGGAGATGTTCCTGGCGACCGGGATTCCTGGGACGACTCTCCCCCTGGGGATGCCAAGGTGCCTCTCCCAGCGGCTCTTCCTGATGCCACCCGTCCAGGACTAGGCCTCCGGGTCGGGGTCCGCCGCTGTCCACCCTACCGTCTGGGAGGCCCCTGCCATCGCCTGCGGGTCCAGAGAAGGCTGGCCTCGGAGGAACGGGTTTGGCAAGGTTCGTTCCATGGCTCTCCCTTTGGAAACCGCATCCCTGCAGTTGTTCTGATTTCCTCTTCCACGCGGTCCGTAGAAGGCCGCTGTGGTGCCACCTGGCGCCCGCACTCTGCTCCTCGGGGCGCGTTCGCATTACTGCTCCAATTTCCTTGCTGGGCTCCTGCTAGGTTCCCGTGTTCTACGTCTTCCAACTTCCGTCCTGCTCGTGGATCAGGATCCAGGAAGACATCCATGTCGTCTTCCAGGTCACAGGCCCTTTTCCTGAAGACGGGAGCATTTTCCCAAAGTGTGTGACGGGAGACGCAAAGGGCCGTACACCCGGCTTCAGGAAGCACTGTGGAGAAACCGTCTGTCCACCCACGTCTTCTGCCCTCCACGAAGGGAGCGTGCTCGAAAGCGGGGCTGAGAGTGTAAGGAGAGCGTCCTCTTCGGGACTCTGAGAAGCAAGTGTGTGGAGAAGGCACCTTCCCACCAGCCTCTGGATTCCTGCAGATAGAAACGTTTTCAGGGATGGGTGTTCGCGCTGGAGGAGAGTGCCGTGCACTTCACGGGAAGTACCAGCACGGGACACAAACCGTCCTTCAACTTCCCTATAGCTTTGGGACGACAGAAGCATGGCCCTGTGTGCGTGTGCATGAGCGTGAGTGTGTGCGTGCGCGCGCGCGTGGGGCTCGCGTGAGTGTGTGAGTGAGAGAGAGAGAGAGAGAGAGAGAGAGGGAGAAACCGAAGGAAAGCCCTATCGACGTACCTCTGAGCACCGTGTGTGCAGAGAATGCACCTTCGAACTCCTCTGAAGTTTCCTGAAGCTAGGCGCGTTCTGGAAAGTGTGCGTGAAAGGAGGATTCCAGGGTCCCGCCCTTAGCTCTGAGGAACCAGCCTGTGGCCAGTGCATTTCCAGCGGCCATCCTGTGTCGGGAAGACAGCCCCGTGCACGCAGGTCTGCGTCTACGCCGCAGGAAAGCGACCTCGGGCGTATCCTGAGATCCATAGGGCAGGGCTGAGCAACTGTCCCTGGACCACCAGCCTGCTGGAGGAAGGAAGCCCTGCCAAAGACTAAAAGCGTAAGGCCAGGGTCAGCTTCTTCCCTCTGAGAAACAAGTCCGTGGGGGAAGCATCTTTCACGGAAGCGCTTCCTGCTGAAGATACTTGCATTTGGAACGGAATGTGCACGTTGAGAGGCGCCATCGCCTCAGCCCTGAGAAACAGCCAGGGGCCGAGCGATCCGGTCTTTGCGCTTCCCTCTTCCTTTCTGAGGACGGGAGCGCTTTTGGAAGGCCGGGTGAGAGCCTAAGAAAGGGCCATGGACTTGACTCGGAGAAAGCAGTCGCAGTACATGGGCTGCATGGTTCCCCTCCCGTCGTGCTTCACGGAGGTACAGGCCGTTCCGAGCGAGGTGGGGACGAAGCCCAGGGGAACGGCCTCGGTCGCCAGTCTAGAGCACAGCACTGGGGAGAACCGGAATGACAACGGAGCTCCACTCAACCTCAACCCCGAGCGTCACGGGAATGCTAGGGCGCCCTCCCCTCGGGCCTCGGAGGACGTCTCCCCACTGGCGTCGCATAGACTCCTCCCCCCTCCTGGGGCGTAGCCCTGCAACTCACTGCGTCTCTGGCACGTCCCGGGGCCGAACTCTGGTTCTGAGGGTGCAAAGGACTTGGTGCTCCTGAGCGAAGCTACCCACGTTCAGTCAGGAACAGAGAGGGAAAGTTGCCCCTTGGACCCGCAGGGGTTGCTGGACCTCTGGACTCGAGCCCCAAACACGAAACTCAGCAACGCTGTGATGTTCCCACACCCGCGCCCCCACCAGAGCCACAAAGGCCCTAATGCGAGATCTGGCCCTCAGGCGAACGGCAGCCCTGCACTCAGCCTTCGGCTAGGACTCTGGGTGGCCCATGTGTGGGCCACAAAGTCCTGCAGGCCTCTCGCCCGAGCCCTGGCCTCAGGTGACCCCGCGGGGGACCGGGCCCTGCTTGCGAGTCTCCCGTGGACTTTGGACAGCCGGTCTACGCCAGGCTGTCCCGGCAAGAACGAAGGTTTTGGAAAGCCCCGGGGATCCTGCCAGAAGACCAGGACTCCGGCGACGTCCTTTCAGCTCCGGAACAAAGGAGCTTCTCCCTGGAGGGCAAAGGAGAAGCCGGATGCTCCCCCTCATGCCCAACCTCGACGCAGCCCTCAGAGCACTTCTGCACACAGGCCTGGATTGGGCGCGGATCATCCCTCTGGGCCCCGATTCTCCCCCTGACCCCAGGCACGGCCCTGGTTTCTCCCTGGGTCTGGAGGCTGAGACGGAGGGACGACCCGCGAATGGGACGCAAGACTGGAGCCAGACCAAAGCCCCGAGAACGCAGAAGCGAAGCAGGCTGCGGGCGACGCCCCGCCCTCCAAGCGAGAGCTCAGAGCAGGATTCCGGTGACACAGGGCCCTGGACGCCACCCTGGGCCTAAGCCCTGACACCAAACCTTAACCCTGAGCTTCACCCAAAGGATCGCCCTCCCCTAGGGCCTCAGGGCAGCGCTCCACACTCCCGTTGGATGGACTCCTGCCGTCGCTCGGGGGGGAACCCTGGTCTTCCCACCCCCCCACCCCCCGGCAGTACGAGTAACCATCTCCGAACCCGGGCTCGGAAAGTGCCCTGGATGGCCCTGACGGGTCGATGCCCAACGAGTCGGTCCAGAACACAGACGGAAACCGTGCCGTTTTGCACGTCGGAAACTCCCGCTCTGGAAGCTGGGCGACGTGCAAACGGCGGCGGAGATGTTCCTGGCGACCGGGATTCCTGGGACGACTCTCCCCCTGGGGATGCCAAGGTGCCTCTCCCAGCGGCTCTTCCTGATGCCACCCGTCCAGGACTAGGCCTCCGGGTCGGGGTCCGCCGCTGTCCACCCTACCGTCTGGGAGGCCCCTGCCATCGCCTGCGGGTCCAGAGAAGGCTGGCCTCGGAGGAACGGGTTTGGCAAGGTTCGTTCCATGGCTCTCCCTTTGGAAACCGCATCCCTGCAGTTGTTCTGATTTCCTCTTCCACGCGGTCCGTAGAAGGCCGCTGTGGTGCCACCTGGCGCCCGCACTCTGCTCCTCGGGGCGCGTTCGCATTACTGCTCCAATTTCCTTGCTGGGCTCCTGCTAGGTTCCCGTGTTCTACGTCTTCCAACTTCCGTCCTGCTCGTGGATCAGGATCCAGGAAGACATCCATGTCGTCTTCCAGGTCACAGGCCCTTTTCCTGAAGACGGGAGCATTTTCCCAAAGTGTGTGACGGGAGACGCAAAGGGCCGTGCACCCGGCTTCAGGAAGCACTGTGGAGAAACCGTCTGTCCACCCACGTCTTCTGCCCTCCACGAAGGGAGCGTGCTCGAAAGCGGGGCTGAGAGTGTAAGGAGAGCGTCCTCTTCGGGACTCTGAGAAGCAAGTGTGTGGAGAAGGCACCTTCCCACCAGCCTCTGGATTCCTGCAGATAGAAACGTTTTCAGGGATGGGTGTTCGCGCTGGAGGAGAGTGCCGTGCACTTCACGGGAAGTACCAGCACGGGACACAAACCGTCCTTCAACTTCCCTATAGCTTTGGGACGACAGAAGCATGGCCCTGTGTGCGTGTGCATGAGCGTGAGTGTGTGCGTGCGCGCGCGCGTGGGGCTCGCGTGAGTGTGTGAGTGAGAGAGAGAGAGAGAGAGAGAGAGAGGGAGAAACCGAAGGAAAGCCCTATCGACGTACCTCTGAGCACCGTGTGTGCAGAGAATGCACCTTCGAACTCCTCTGAAGTTTCCTGAAGCTAGGCGCGTTCTGGAAAGTGTGCGTGAAAGGAGGATTCCAGGGTCCCGCCCTTAGCTCTGAGGAACCAGCCTGTGGCCAGTGCATTTCCAGCGGCCATCCTGTGTCGGGAAGACAGCCCCGTGCACGCAGGTCTGCGTCTACGCCGCAGGAAAGCGACCTCGGGCGTATCCTGAGATCCATAGGGCAGGGCTGAGCAACTGTCCCTGGACCACCAGCCTGCTGGAGGAAGGAAGCCCTGCCAAAGACTAAAAGCGTAAGGCCAGGGTCAGCTTCTTCCCTCTGAGAAACAAGTCCGTGGAGGAAGCATCTTTCACGGAAGCGCTTCCTGCTGAAGATACTTGCATTTGGAACGGAATGTGCACGTTGAGAGGCGCCATCGCCTCAGCCCTGAGAAACAGCCAGGGGCCGAGCGATCCGGTCTTTGCGCTTCCCTCTTCCTTTCTGAGGACGGGAGCGCTTTTGGAAGGCCGGGTGAGAGCCTAAGAAAGGGCCATGGACTTGACTCGGAGAAAGCAGTCGCAGTACATGGGCTGCATGGTTCCCCTCCCGTCGTGCTTCACGGAGGTACAGGCCGTTCCGAGCGAGGTGGGGACGAAGCCCAGGGGAACGGCCTCGGTCGCCAGTCTAGAGCACAGCACTGTGGAGAACCGGAATGACAACGGAGCTCCACTCAACCTCAACCCCGAGCGTCACGGGAATGCTAGGGCGCCCTCCCCTCGGGCCTCGGAGGACGTCTCCCCACTGGCGTCGCATAGACTCCTCCCCCCTCCTGGGGCGTAGCCCTGCAACTCACTGCGTCTCTGGCACGTCCCGGGGCCGAACTCTGGTTCTGAGGGTGCAAAGGACTTGGTGCTCCTGAGCGAAGCTACCCACGTTCAGTCAGGAACAGAGAGGGAAAGTTGCCCCTTGGACCCGCAGGGGTTGCTGGACCTCTGGACTCGAGCCCCAAACACGAAACTCAGCAACGCTGTGATGTTCCCACACCCGCGCCCCCACCAGAGCCACAAAGGCCCTAATGCGAGATCTGGCCCTCAGGCGAACGGCAGCCCTGCACTCAGCCTTCGGCTAGGACTCTGGGTGGCCCATGTGTGGGCCACAAAGTCCTGCAGGCCTCTCGCCCGAGCCCTGGCCTCAGGTGACCCCGCGGGGGACCGGGCCCTGCTTGCGAGTCTCCCGTGGACTTTGGACAGCCGGTCTACGCCAGGCTGTCCCGGCAAGAACGAAGGTTTTGGAAAGCCCCGGGGATCCTGCCGGAAGACCAGGACTCCGGCGACGTCCTTTCAGCTCCGGAACAAAGGAGCTTCTCCCTGGAGGGCAAAGGAGAAGCCGGATGCTCCCCCTCATGCCCAACCTCGACGCAGCCCTCAGAGCACTTCTGCACACAGGCCTGGATTGGGCGCGGATCATCCCTCTGGGCCCCGATTCTCCCCCTGACCCCAGGCACGGCCCTGGTTTCTCCCTGGGTCTGGAGGCTGAGACGGAGGGACGACCCGCGAATGGGACGCAAGACTGGAGCCAGACCAAAGCCCCGAGAACGCAGAAGCGAAGCAGGCTGCGGGCGACGCCCCGCCCTCCAAGCGAGAGCTCAGAGCAGGATTCCGGTGACACAGGGCCCTGGACGCCACCCTGGGCCTAAGCCCTGACACCAAACCTTAACCCTGAGCTTCACCCAAAGGATCGCCCTCCCCTAGGGCCTCAGGGCAGCGCTCCACACTCCCGTTGGATGGACTCCTGCCGTCGCTCGGGGGGGAACCCTGGTCTTCCCACCCCCCCACCCCCCGGCAGTACGAGTAACCATCTCCGAACCCGGGCTCGGAAAGTGCCCTGGATGGCCCTGACGGGTCGATGCCCAACGAGTCGGTCCAGAACACAGACGGAAACCGTGCCGTTTTGCACGTCGGAAACTCCCGCTCTGGAAGCTGGGCGACGTGCAAACGGCGGCGGAGATGTTCCTGGCGACCGGGATTCCTGGGACGACTCTCCCCCTGGGGATGCCAAGGTGCCTCTCCCAGCGGCTCTTCCTGATGCCACCCGTCCAGGACTAGGCCTCCGGGTCGGGGTCCGCCGCTGTCCACCCTACCGTCTGGGAGGCCCCTGCCATCGCCTGCGGGTCCAGAGAAGGCTGGCCTCGGAGGAACGGGTTTGGCAAGGTTCGTTCCATGGCTCTCCCTTTGGAAACCGCATCCCTGCAGTTGTTCTGATTTCCTCTTCCACGCGGTCCGTAGAAGGCCGCTGTGGTGCCACCTGGCGCCCGCACTCTGCTCCTCGGGGCGCGTTCGCATTACTGCTCCAATTTCCTTGCTGGGCTCCTGCTAGGTTCCCGTGTTCTACGTCTTCCAACTTCCGTCCTGCTCGTGGATCAGGATCCAGGAAGACATCCATGTCGTCTTCCAGGTCACAGGCCCTTTTCCTGAAGACGGGAGCATTTTCCCAAAGTGTGTGACGGGAGACGCAAAGGGCCGTACACCCGGCTTCAGGAAGCACTGTGGAGAAACCGTCTGTCCACCCACGTCTTCTGCCCTCCACGAAGGGAGCGTGCTCGAAAGCGGGGCTGAGAGTGTAAGGAGAGCGTCCTCTTCGGGACTCTGAGAAGCAAGTGTGTGGAGAAGGCACCTTCCCACCAGCCTCTGGATTCCTGCAGATAGAAACGTTTTCAGGGATGGGTGTTCGCGCTGGAGGAGAGTGCCGTGCACTTCACGGGAAGTACCAGCACGGGACACAAACCGTCCTTCAACTTCCCTATAGCTTTGGGACGACAGAAGCATGGCCCTGTGTGCGTGTGCATGAGCGTGAGTGTGTGCGTGCGCGCGCGCGTGGGGCTCGCGTGAGTGTGTGAGTGAGAGAGAGAGAGAGAGAGAGAGAGAGGGAGAAACCGAAGGAAAGCCCTATCGACGTACCTCTGAGCACCGTGTGTGCAGAGAATGCACCTTCGAACTCCTCTGAAGTTTCCTGAAGCTAGGCGCGTTCTGGAAAGTGTGCGTGAAAGGAGGATTCCAGGGTCCCGCCCTTAGCTCTGAGGAACCAGCCTGTGGCCAGTGCATTTCCAGCGGCCATCCTGTGTCGGGAAGACAGCCCCGTGCACGCAGGTCTGCGTCTACGCCGCAGGAAAGCGACCTCGGGCGTATCCTGAGATCCATAGGGCAGGGCTGAGCAACTGTCCCTGGACCACCAGCCTGCTGGAGGAAGGAAGCCCTGCCAAAGACTAAAAGCGTAAGGCCAGGGTCAGCTTCTTCCCTCTGAGAAACAAGTCCGTGGGGGAAGCATCTTTCACGGAAGCGCTTCCTGCTGAAGATACTTGCATTTGGAACGGAATGTGCACGTTGAGAGGCGCCATCGCCTCAGCCCTGAGAAACAGCCAGGGGCCGAGCGATCCGGTCTTTGCGCTTCCCTCTTCCTTTCTGAGGACGGGAGCGCTTTTGGAAGGCCGGGTGAGAGCCTAAGAAAGGGCCATGGACTTGACTCGGAGAAAGCAGTCGCAGTACATGGGCTGCATGGTTCCCCTCCCGTCGTGCTTCACGGAGGTACAGGCCGTTCCGAGCGAGGTGGGGACGAAGCCCAGGGGAACGGCCTCGGTCGCCAGTCTAGAGCACAGCACTGGGGAGAACCGGAATGACAACGGAGCTCCACTCAACCTCAACCCCGAGCGTCACGGGAATGCTAGGGCGCCCTCCCCTCGGGCCTCGGAGGACGTCTCCCCACTGGCGTCGCATAGACTCCTCCCCCCTCCTGGGGCGTAGCCCTGCAACTCACTGCGTCTCTGGCACGTCCCGGGGCCGAACTCTGGTTCTGAGGGTGCAAAGGACTTGGTGCTCCTGAGCGAAGCTACCCACGTTCAGTCAGGAACAGAGAGGGAAAGTTGCCCCTTGGACCCGCAGGGGTTGCTGGACCTCTGGACTCGAGCCCCAAACACGAAACTCAGCAACGCTGTGATGTTCCCACACCCGCGCCCCCACCAGAGCCACAAAGGCCCTAATGCGAGATCTGGCCCTCAGGCGAACGGCAGCCCTGCACTCAGCCTTCGGCTAGGACTCTGGGTGGCCCATGTGTGGGCCACAAAGTCCTGCAGGCCTCTCGCCCGAGCCCTGGCCTCAGGTGACCCCGCGGGGGACCGGGCCCTGCTTGCGAGTCTCCCGTGGACTTTGGACAGCCGGTCTACGCCAGGCTGTCCCGGCAAGAACGAAGGTTTTGGAAAGCCCCGGGGATCCTGCCAGAAGACCAGGACTCCGGCGACGTCCTTTCAGCTCCGGAACAAAGGAGCTTCTCCCTGGAGGGCAAAGGAGAAGCCGGATGCTCCCCCTCATGCCCAACCTCGACGCAGCCCTCAGAGCACTTCTGCACACAGGCCTGGATTGGGCGCGGATCATCCCTCTGGGCCCCGATTCTCCCCCTGACCCCAGGCACGGCCCTGGTTTCTCCCTGGGTCTGGAGGCTGAGACGGAGGGACGACCCGCGAATGGGACGCAAGACTGGAGCCAGACCAAAGCCCCGAGAACGCAGAAGCGAAGCAGGCTGCGGGCGACGCCCCGCCCTCCAAGCGAGAGCTCAGAGCAGGATTCCGGTGACACAGGGCCCTGGACGCCACCCTGGGCCTAAGCCCTGACACCAAACCTTAACCCTGAGCTTCACCCAAAGGATCGCCCTCCCCTAGGGCCTCAGGGCAGCGCTCCACACTCCCGTTGGATGGACTCCTGCCGTCGCTCGGGGGGGAACCCTGGTCTTCCCACCCCCCCACCCCCCGGCAGTACGAGTAACCATCTCCGAACCCGGGCTCGGAAAGTGCCCTGGATGGCCCTGACGGGTCGATGCCCAACGAGTCGGTCCAGAACACAGACGGAAACCGTGCCGTTTTGCACGTCGGAAACTCCCGCTCTGGAAGCTGGGCGACGTGCAAACGGCGGCGGAGATGTTCCTGGCGACCGGGATTCCTGGGACGACTCTCCCCCTGGGGATGCCAAGGTGCCTCTCCCAGCGGCTCTTCCTGATGCCACCCGTCCAGGACTAGGCCTCCGGGTCGGGGTCCGCCGCTGTCCACCCTACCGTCTGGGAGGCCCCTGCCATCGCCTGCGGGTCCAGAGAAGGCTGGCCTCGGAGGAACGGGTTTGGCAAGGTTCGTTCCATGGCTCTCCCTTTGGAAACCGCATCCCTGCAGTTGTTCTGATTTCCTCTTCCACGCGGTCCGTAGAAGGCCGCTGTGGTGCCACCTGGCGCCCGCACTCTGCTCCTCGGGGCGCGTTCGCATTACTGCTCCAATTTCCTTGCTGGGCTCCTGCTAGGTTCCCGTGTTCTACGTCTTCCAACTTCCGTCCTGCTCGTGGATCAGGATCCAGGAAGACATCCATGTCGTCTTCCAGGTCACAGGCCCTTTTCCTGAAGACGGGAGCATTTTCCCAAAGTGTGTGACGGGAGACGCAAAGGGCCGTACACCCGGCTTCAGGAAGCACTGTGGAGAAACCGTCTGTCCACCCACGTCTTCTGCCCTCCACGAAGGGAGCGTGCTCGAAAGCGGGGCTGAGAGTGTAAGGAGAGCGTCCTCTTCGGGACTCTGAGAAGCAAGTGTGTGGAGAAGGCACCTTCCCACCAGCCTCTGGATTCCTGCAGATAGAAACGTTTTCAGGGATGGGTGTTCGCGCTGGAGGAGAGTGCCGTGCACTTCACGGGAAGTACCAGCACGGGACACAAACCGTCCTTCAACTTCCCTATAGCTTTGGGACGACAGAAGCATGGCCCTGTGTGCGTGTGCATGAGCGTGAGTGTGTGCGTGCGCGCGCGCGTGGGGCTCGCGTGAGTGTGTGAGTGAGAGAGAGAGAGAGAGAGAGAGAGAGGGAGAAACCGAAGGAAAGCCCTATCGACGTACCTCTGAGCACCGTGTGTGCAGAGAATGCACCTTCGAACTCCTCTGAAGTTTCCTGAAGCTAGGCGCGTTCTGGAAAGTGTGCGTGAAAGGAGGATTCCAGGGTCCCGCCCTTAGCTCTGAGGAACCAGCCTGTGGCCAGTGCATTTCCAGCGGCCATCCTGTGTCGGGAAGACAGCCCCGTGCACGCAGGTCTGCGTCTACGCCGCAGGAAAGCGACCTCGGGCGTATCCTGAGATCCATAGGGCAGGGCTGAGCAACTGTCCCTGGACCACCAGCCTGCTGGAGGAAGGAAGCCCTGCCAAAGACTAAAAGCGTAAGGCCAGGGTCAGCTTCTTCCCTCTGAGAAACAAGTCCGTGGGGGAAGCATCTTTCACGGAAGCGCTTCCTGCTGAAGATACTTGCATTTGGAACGGAATGTGCACGTTGAGAGGCGCCATCGCCTCAGCCCTGAGAAACAGCCAGGGGCCGAGCGATCCGGTCTTTGCGCTTCCCTCTTCCTTTCTGAGGACGGGAGCGCTTTTGGAAGGCCGGGTGAGAGCCTAAGAAAGGGCCATGGACTTGACTCGGAGAAAGCAGTCGCAGTACATGGGCTGCATGGTTCCCCTCCCGTCGTGCTTCACGGAGGTACAGGCCGTTCCGAGCGAGGTGGGGACGAAGCCCAGGGGAACGGCCTCGGTCGCCAGTCTAGAGCACAGCACTGGGGAGAACCGGAATGACAACGGAGCTCCACTCAACCTCAACCCCGAGCGTCACGGGAATGCTAGGGCGCCCTCCCCTCGGGCCTCGGAGGACGTCTCCCCACTGGCGTCGCATAGACTCCTCCCCCCTCCTGGGGCGTAGCCCTGCAACTCACTGCGTCTCTGGCACGTCCCGGGGCCGAACTCTGGTTCTGAGGGTGCAAAGGACTTGGTGCTCCTGAGCGAAGCTACCCACGTTCAGTCAGGAACAGAGAGGGAAAGTTGCCCCTTGGACCCGCAGGGGTTGCTGGACCTCTGGACTCGAGCCCCAAACACGAAACTCAGCAACGCTGTGATGTTCCCACACCCGCGCCCCCACCAGAGCCACAAAGGCCCTAATGCGAGATCTGGCCCTCAGGCGAACGGCAGCCCTGCACTCAGCCTTCGGCTAGGACTCTGGGTGGCCCATGTGTGGGCCACAAAGTCCTGCAGGCCTCTCGCCCGAGCCCTGGCCTCAGGTGACCCCGCGGGGGACCGGGCCCTGCTTGCGAGTCTCCCGTGGACTTTGGACAGCCGGTCTACGCCAGGCTGTCCCGGCAAGAACGAAGGTTTTGGAAAGCCCCGGGGATCCTGCCGGAAGACCAGGACTCCGGCGACGTCCTTTCAGCTCCGGAACAAAGGAGCTTCTCCCTGGAGGGCAAAGGAGAAGCCGGATGCTCCCCCTCATGCCCAACCTCGACGCAGCCCTCAGAGCACTTCTGCACACAGGCCTGGATTGGGCGCGGATCATCCCTCTGGGCCCCGATTCTCCCCCTGACCCCAGGCACGGCCCTGGTTTCTCCCTGGGTCTGGAGGCTGAGACGGAGGGACGACCCGCGAATGGGACGCAAGACTGGAGCCAGACCAAAGCCCCGAGAACGCAGAAGCGAAGCAGGCTGCGGGCGACGCCCCGCCCTCCAAGCGAGAGCTCAGAGCAGGATTCCGGTGACACAGGGCCCTGGACGCCACCCTGGGCCTAAGCCCTGACACCAAACCTTAACCCTGAGCTTCACCCAAAGGATCGCCCTCCCCTAGGGCCTCAGGGCAGCGCTCCACACTCCCGTTGGATGGACTCCTGCCGTCGCTCGGGGGGGAACCCTGGTCTTCCCACCCCCCCACCCCCCGGCAGTACGAGTAACCATCTCCGAACCCGGGCTCGGAAAGTGCCCTGGATGGCCCTGACGGGTCGATGCCCAACGAGTCGGTCCAGAACACAGACGGAAACCGTGCCGTTTTGCACGTCGGAAACTCCCGCTCTGGAAGCTGGGCGACGTGCAAACGGCGGCGGAGATGTTCCTGGCGACCGGGATTCCTGGGACGACTCTCCCCCTGGGGATGCCAAGGTGCCTCTCCCAGCGGCTCTTCCTGATGCCACCCGTCCAGGACTAGGCCTCCGGGTCGGGGTCCGCCGCTGTCCACCCTACCGTCTGGGAGGCCCCTGCCATCGCCTGCGGGTCCAGAGAAGGCTGGCCTCGGAGGAACGGGTTTGGCAAGGTTCGTTCCATGGCTCTCCCTTTGGAAACCGCATCCCTGCAGTTGTTCTGATTTCCTCTTCCACGCGGTCCGTAGAAGGCCGCTGTGGTGCCACCTGGCGCCCGCACTCTGCTCCTCGGGGCGCGTTCGCATTACTGCTCCAATTTCCTTGCTGGGCTCCTGCTAGGTTCCCGTGTTCTACGTCTTCCAACTTCCGTCCTGCTCGTGGATCAGGATCCAGGAAGACATCCATGTCGTCTTCCAGGTCACAGGCCCTTTTCCTGAAGACGGGAGCATTTTCCCAAAGTGTGTGACGGGAGACGCAAAGGGCCGTACACCCGGCTTCAGGAAGCACTGTGGAGAAACCGTCTGTCCACCCACGTCTTCTGCCCTCCACGAAGGGAGCGTGCTCGAAAGCGGGGCTGAGAGTGTAAGGAGAGCGTCCTCTTCGGGACTCTGAGAAGCAAGTGTGTGGAGAAGGCACCTTCCCACCAGCCTCTGGATTCCTGCAGATAGAAACGTTTTCAGGGATGGGTGTTCGCGCTGGAGGAGAGTGCCGTGCACTTCACGGGAAGTACCAGCACGGGACACAAACCGTCCTTCAACTTCCCTATAGCTTTGGGACGACAGAAGCATGGCCCTGTGTGCGTGTGCATGAGCGTGAGTGTGTGCGTGCGCGCGCGCGTGGGGCTCGCGTGAGTGTGTGAGTGAGAGAGAGAGAGAGAGAGAGAGAGAGAGGGAGAAACCGAAGGAAAGCCCTATCGACGTACCTCTGAGCACCGTGTGTGCAGAGAATGCACCTTCGAACTCCTCTGAAGTTTCCTGAAGCTAGGCGCGTTCTGGAAAGTGTGCGTGAAAGGAGGATTCCAGGGTCCCGCCCTTAGCTCTGAGGAACCAGCCTGTGGCCAGTGCATTTCCAGCGGCCATCCTGTGTCGGGAAGACAGCCCCGTGCACGCAGGTCTGCGTCTACGCCGCAGGAAAGCGACCTCGGGCGTATCCTGAGATCCATAGGGCAGGGCTGAGCAACTGTCCCTGGACCACCAGCCTGCTGGAGGAAGGAAGCCCTGCCAAAGACTAAAAGCGTAAGGCCAGGGTCAGCTTCTTCCCTCTGAGAAACAAGTCCGTGGGGGAAGCATCTTTCACGGAAGCGCTTCCTGCTGAAGATACTTGCATTTGGAACGGAATGTGCACGTTGAGAGGCGCCATCGCCTCAGCCCTGAGAAACAGCCAGGGGCCGAGCGATCCGGTCTTTGCGCTTCCCTCTTCCTTTCTGAGGACGGGAGCGCTTTTGGAAGGCCGGGTGAGAGCCTAAGAAAGGGCCATGGACTTGACTCGGAGAAAGCAGTCGCAGTACATGGGCTGCATGGTTCCCCTCCCGTCGTGCTTCACGGAGGTACAGGCCGTTCCGAGCGAGGTGGGGACGAAGCCCAGGGGAATGGCCTCGGTCGCCAGTCTAGAGCACAGCACTGTGGAGAACCGGAATGACAACGGAGCTCCACTCAACCTCAACCCCGAGCGTCACGGGAATGCTAGGGCGCCCTCCCCTCGGGCCTCGGAGGACGTCTCCCCACTGGCGTCGCATAGACTCCTCCCCCCTCCTGGGGCGTAGCCCTGCAACTCACTGCGTCTCTGGCACGTCCCGGGGCCGAACTCTGGTTCTGAGGGTGCAAAGGACTTGGTGCTCCTGAGCGAAGCTACCCACGTTCAGTCAGGAACAGAGAGGGAAAGTTGCCCCTTGGACCCGCAGGGGTTGCTGGACCTCTGGACTCGAGCCCCAAACACGAAACTCAGCAACGCTGTGATGTTCCCACACCCGCGCCCCCACCAGAGCCACAAAGGCCCTAATGCGAGATCTGGCCCTCAGGCGAACGGCAGCCCTGCACTCAGCCTTCGGCTAGGACTCTGGGTGGCCCATGTGTGGGCCACAAAGTCCTGCAGGCCTCTCGCCCGAGCCCTGGCCTCAGGTGACCCCGCGGGGGACCGGGCCCTGCTTGCGAGTCTCCCGTGGACTTTGGACAGCCGGTCTACGCCAGGCTGTCCCGGCAAGAACGAAGGTTTTGGAAAGCCCCGGGGATCCTGCCAGAAGACCAGGACTCCGGCGACGTCCTTTCAGCTCCGGAACAAAGGAGCTTCTCCCTGGAGGGCAAAGGAGAAGCCGGATGCTCCCCCTCATGCCCAACCTCGACGCAGCCCTCAGAGCACTTCTGCACACAGGCCTGGATTGGGCGCGGATCATCCCTCTGGGCCCCGATTCTCCCCCTGACCCCAGGCACGGCCCTGGTTTCTCCCTGGGTCTGGAGGCTGAGACGGAGGGACGACCCGCGAATGGGACGCAAGACTGGAGCCAGACCAAAGCCCCGAGAACGCAGAAGCGAAGCAGGCTGCGGGCGACGCCCCGCCCTCCAAGCGAGAGCTCAGAGCAGGATTCCGGTGACACAGGGCCCTGGACGCCACCCTGGGCCTAAGCCCTGACACCAAACCTTAACCCTGAGCTTCACCCAAAGGATCGCCCTCCCCTAGGGCCTCAGGGCAGCGCTCCACACTCCCGTTGGATGGACTCCTGCCGTCGCTCGGGGGGGAACCCTGGTCTTCCCACCCCCCCACCCCCCGGCAGTACGAGTAACCATCTCCGAACCCGGGCTCGGAAAGTGCCCTGGATGGCCCTGACGGGTCGATGCCCAACGAGTCGGTCCAGAACACAGACGGAAACCGTGCCGTTTTGCACGTCGGAAACTCCCGCTCTGGAAGCTGGGCGACGTGCAAACGGCGGCGGAGATGTTCCTGGCGACCGGGATTCCTGGGACGACTCTCCCCCTGGGGATGCCAAGGTGCCTCTCCCAGCGGCTCTTCCTGATGCCACCCGTCCAGGACTAGGCCTCCGGGTCGGGGTCCGCCGCTGTCCACCCTACCGTCTGGGAGGCCCCTGCCATCGCCTGCGGGTCCAGAGAAGGCTGGCCTCGGAGGAACGGGTTTGGCAAGGTTCGTTCCATGGCTCTCCCTTTGGAAACCGCATCCCTGCAGTTGTTCTGATTTCCTCTTCCACGCGGTCCGTAGAAGGCCGCTGTGGTGCCACCTGGCGCCCGCACTCTGCTCCTCGGGGCGCGTTCGCATTACTGCTCCAATTTCCTTGCTGGGCTCCTGCTAGGTTCCCGTGTTCTACGTCTTCCAACTTCCGTCCTGCTCGTGGATCAGGATCCAGGAAGACATCCATGTCGTCTTCCAGGTCACAGGCCCTTTTCCTGAAGACGGGAGCATTTTCCCAAAGTGTGTGACGGGAGACGCAAAGGGCCGTACACCCGGCTTCAGGAAGCACTGTGGAGAAACCGTCTGTCCACCCACGTCTTCTGCCCTCCACGAAGGGAGCGTGCTCGAAAGCGGGGCTGAGAGTGTAAGGAGAGCGTCCTCTTCGGGACTCTGAGAAGCAAGTGTGTGGAGAAGGCACCTTCCCACCAGCCTCTGGATTCCTGCAGATAGAAACGTTTTCAGGGATGGGTGTTCGCGCTGGAGGAGAGTGCCGTGCACTTCACGGGAAGTACCAGCACGGGACACAAACCGTCCTTCAACTTCCCTATAGCTTTGGGACGACAGAAGCATGGCCCTGTGTGCGTGTGCATGAGCGTGAGTGTGTGCGTGCGCGCGCGCGTGGGGCTCGCGTGAGTGTGTGAGTGAGAGAGAGAGAGAGAGAGAGAGAGAGGGAGAAACCGAAGGAAAGCCCTATCGACGTACCTCTGAGCACCGTGTGTGCAGAGAATGCACCTTCGAACTCCTCTGAAGTTTCCTGAAGCTAGGCGCGTTCTGGAAAGTGTGCGTGAAAGGAGGATTCCAGGGTCCCGCCCTTAGCTCTGAGGAACCAGCCTGTGGCCAGTGCATTTCCAGCGGCCATCCTGTGTCGGGAAGACAGCCCCGTGCACGCAGGTCTGCGTCTACGCCGCAGGAAAGCGACCTCGGGCGTATCCTGAGATCCATAGGGCAGGGCTGAGCAACTGTCCCTGGACCACCAGCCTGCTGGAGGAAGGAAGCCCTGCCAAAGACTAAAAGCGTAAGGCCAGGGTCAGCTTCTTCCCTCTGAGAAACAAGTCCGTGGGGGAAGCATCTTTCACGGAAGCGCTTCCTGCTGAAGATACTTGCATTTGGAACGGAATGTGCACGTTGAGAGGCGCCATCGCCTCAGCCCTGAGAAACAGCCAGGGGCCGAGCGATCCGGTCTTTGCGCTTCCCTCTTCCTTTCTGAGGACGGGAGCGCTTTTGGAAGGCCGGGTGAGAGCCTAAGAAAGGGCCATGGACTTGACTCGGAGAAAGCAGTCGCAGTACATGGGCTGCATGGTTCCCCTCCCGTCGTGCTTCACGGAGGTACAGGCCGTTCCGAGCGAGGTGGGGACGAAGCCCAGGGGAACGGCCTCGGTCGCCAGTCTAGAGCACAGCACTGGGGAGAACCGGAATGACAACGGAGCTCCACTCAACCTCAACCCCGAGCGTCACGGGAATGCTAGGGCGCCCTCCCCTCGGGCCTCGGAGGACGTCTCCCCACTGGCGTCGCATAGACTCCTCCCCCCTCCTGGGGCGTAGCCCTGCAACTCACTGCGTCTCTGGCACGTCCCGGGGCCGAACTCTGGTTCTGAGGGTGCAAAGGACTTGGTGCTCCTGAGCGAAGCTACCCACGTTCAGTCAGGAACAGAGAGGGAAAGTTGCCCCTTGGACCCGCAGGGGTTGCTGGACCTCTGGACTCGAGCCCCAAACACGAAACTCAGCAACGCTGTGATGTTCCCACACCCGCGCCCCCACCAGAGCCACAAAGGCCCTAATGCGAGATCTGGCCCTCAGGCGAACGGCAGCCCTGCACTCAGCCTTCGGCTAGGACTCTGGGTGGCCCATGTGTGGGCCACAAAGTCCTGCAGGCCTCTCGCCCGAGCCCTGGCCTCAGGTGACCCCGCGGGGGACCGGGCCCTGCTTGCGAGTCTCCCGTGGACTTTGGACAGCCGGTCTACGCCAGGCTGTCCCGGCAAGAACGAAGGTTTTGGAAAGCCCCGGGGATCCTGCCAGAAGACCAGGACTCCGGCGACGTCCTTTCAGCTCCGGAACAAAGGAGCTTCTCCCTGGAGGGCAAAGGAGAAGCCGGATGCTCCCCCTCATGCCCAACCTCGACGCAGCCCTCAGAGCACTTCTGCACACAGGCCTGGATTGGGCGCGGATCATCCCTCTGGGCCCCGATTCTCCCCCTGACCCCAGGCACGGCCCTGGTTTCTCCCTGGGTCTGGAGGCTGAGACGGAGGGACGACCCGCGAATGGGACGCAAGACTGGAGCCAGACCAAAGCCCCGAGAACGCAGAAGCGAAGCAGGCTGCGGGCGACGCCCCGCCCTCCAAGCGAGAGCTCAGAGCAGGATTCCGGTGACACAGGGCCCTGGACGCCACCCTGGGCCTAAGCCCTGACACCAAACCTTAACCCTGAGCTTCACCCAAAGGATCGCCCTCCCCTAGGGCCTCAGGGCAGCGCTCCACACTCCCGTTGGATGGACTCCTGCCGTCGCTCGGGGGGGAACCCTGGTCTTCCCACCCCCCCACCCCCCGGCAGTACGAGTAACCATCTCCGAACCCGGGCTCGGAAAGTGCCCTGGATGGCCCTGACGGGTCGATGCCCAACGAGTCGGTCCAGAACACAGACGGAAACCGTGCCGTTTTGCACGTCGGAAACTCCCGCTCTGGAAGCTGGGCGACGTGCAAACGGCGGCGGAGATGTTCCTGGCGACCGGGATTCCTGGGACGACTCTCCCCCTGGGGATGCCAAGGTGCCTCTCCCAGCGGCTCTTCCTGATGCCACCCGTCCAGGACTAGGCCTCCGGGTCGGGGTCCGCCGCTGTCCACCCTACCGTCTGGGAGGCCCCTGCCATCGCCTGCGGGTCCAGAGAAGGCTGGCCTCGGAGGAACGGGTTTGGCAAGGTTCGTTCCATGGCTCTCCCTTTGGAAACCGCATCCCTGCAGTTGTTCTGATTTCCTCTTCCACGCGGTCCGTAGAAGGCCGCTGTGGTGCCACCTGGCGCCCGCACTCTGCTCCTCGGGGCGCGTTCGCATTACTGCTCCAATTTCCTTGCTGGGCTCCTGCTAGGTTCCCGTGTTCTACGTCTTCCAACTTCCGTCCTGCTCGTGGATCAGGATCCAGGAAGACATCCATGTCGTCTTCCAGGTCACAGGCCCTTTTCCTGAAGACGGGAGCATTTTCCCAAAGTGTGTGACGGGAGACGCAAAGGGCCGTGCACCCGGCTTCAGGAAGCACTGTGGAGAAACCGTCTGTCCACCCACGTCTTCTGCCCTCCACGAAGGGAGCGTGCTCGAAAGCGGGGCTGAGAGTGTAAGGAGAGCGTCCTCTTCGGGACTCTGAGAAGCAAGTGTGTGGAGAAGGCACCTTCCCACCAGCCTCTGGATTCCTGCAGATAGAAACGTTTTCAGGGATGGGTGTTCGCGCTGGAGGAGAGTGCCGTGCACTTCACGGGAAGTACCAGCACGGGACACAAACCGTCCTTCAACTTCCCTATAGCTTTGGGACGACAGAAGCATGGCCCTGTGTGCGTGTGCATGAGCGTGAGTGTGTGCGTGCGCGCGCGCGTGGGGCTCGCGTGAGTGTGTGAGTGAGAGAGAGAGAGAGAGAGAGAGAGAGGGAGAAACCGAAGGAAAGCCCTATCGACGTACCTCTGAGCACCGTGTGTGCAGAGAATGCACCTTCGAACTCCTCTGAAGTTTCCTGAAGCTAGGCGCGTTCTGGAAAGTGTGCGTGAAAGGAGGATTCCAGGGTCCCGCCCTTAGCTCTGAGGAACCAGCCTGTGGCCAGTGCATTTCCAGCGGCCATCCTGTGTCGGGAAGACAGCCCCGTGCACGCAGGTCTGCGTCTACGCCGCAGGAAAGCGACCTCGGGCGTATCCTGAGATCCATAGGGCAGGGCTGAGCAACTGTCCCTGGACCACCAGCCTGCTGGAGGAAGGAAGCCCTGCCAAAGACTAAAAGCGTAAGGCCAGGGTCAGCTTCTTCCCTCTGAGAAACAAGTCCGTGGGGGAAGCATCTTTCACGGAAGCGCTTCCTGCTGAAGATACTTGCATTTGGAACGGAATGTGCACGTTGAGAGGCGCCATCGCCTCAGCCCTGAGAAACAGCCAGGGGCCGAGCGATCCGGTCTTTGCGCTTCCCTCTTCCTTTCTGAGGACGGGAGCGCTTTTGGAAGGCCGGGTGAGAGCCTAAGAAAGGGCCATGGACTTGACTCGGAGAAAGCAGTCGCAGTACATGGGCTGCATGGTTCCCCTCCCGTCGTGCTTCACGGAGGTACAGGCCGTTCCGAGCGAGGTGGGGACGAAGCCCAGGGGAACGGCCTCGGTCGCCAGTCTAGAGCACAGCACTGGGGAGAACCGGAATGACAACGGAGCTCCACTCAACCTCAACCCCGAGCGTCACGGGAATGCTAGGGCGCCCTCCCCTCGGGCCTCGGAGGACGTCTCCCCACTGGCGTCGCATAGACTCCTCCCCCCTCCTGGGGCGTAGCCCTGCAACTCACTGCGTCTCTGGCACGTCCCGGGGCCGAACTCTGGTTCTGAGGGTGCAAAGGACTTGGTGCTCCTGAGCGAAGCTACCCACGTTCAGTCAGGAACAGAGAGGGAAAGTTGCCCCTTGGACCCGCAGGGGTTGCTGGACCTCTGGACTCGAGCCCCAAACACGAAACTCAGCAACGCTGTGATGTTCCCACACCCGCGCCCCCACCAGAGCCACAAAGGCCCTAATGCGAGATCTGGCCCTCAGGCGAACGGCAGCCCTGCACTCAGCCTTCGGCTAGGACTCTGGGTGGCCCATGTGTGGGCCACAAAGTCCTGCAGGCCTCTCGCCCGAGCCCTGGCCTCAGGTGACCCCGCGGGGGACCGGGCCCTGCTTGCGAGTCTCCCGTGGACTTTGGACAGCCGGTCTACGCCAGGCTGTCCCGGCAAGAACGAAGGTTTTGGAAAGCCCCGGGGATCCTGCCAGAAGACCAGGACTCCGGCGACGTCCTTTCAGCTCCGGAACAAAGGAGCTTCTCCCTGGAGGGCAAAGGAGAAGCCGGATGCTCCCCCTCATGCCCAACCTCGACGCAGCCCTCAGAGCACTTCTGCACACAGGCCTGGATTGGGCGCGGATCATCCCTCTGGGCCCCGATTCTCCCCCTGACCCCAGGCACGGCCCTGGTTTCTCCCTGGGTCTGGAGGCTGAGACGGAGGGACGACCCGCGAATGGGACGCAAGACTGGAGCCAGACCAAAGCCCCGAGAACGCAGAAGCGAAGCAGGCTGCGGGCGACGCCCCGCCCTCCAAGCGAGAGCTCAGAGCAGGATTCCGGTGACACAGGGCCCTGGACGCCACCCTGGGCCTAAGCCCTGACACCAAACCTTAACCCTGAGCTTCACCCAAAGGATCGCCCTCCCCTAGGGCCTCAGGGCAGCGCTCCACACTCCCGTTGGATGGACTCCTGCCGTCGCTCGGGGGGGAACCCTGGTCTTCCCACCCCCCCACCCCCCGGCAGTACGAGTAACCATCTCCGAACCCGGGCTCGGAAAGTGCCCTGGATGGCCCTGACGGGTCGATGCCCAACGAGTCGGTCCAGAACACAGACGGAAACCGTGCCGTTTTGCACGTCGGAAACTCCCGCTCTGGAAGCTGGGCGACGTGCAAACGGCGGCGGAGATGTTCCTGGCGACCGGGATTCCTGGGACGACTCTCCCCCTGGGGATGCCAAGGTGCCTCTCCCAGCGGCTCTTCCTGATGCCACCCGTCCAGGACTAGGCCTCCGGGTCGGGGTCCGCCGCTGTCCACCCTACCGTCTGGGAGGCCCCTGCCATCGCCTGCGGGTCCAGAGAAGGCTGGCCTCGGAGGAACGGGTTTGGCAAGGTTCGTTCCATGGCTCTCCCTTTGGAAACCGCATCCCTGCAGTTGTTCTGATTTCCTCTTCCACGCGGTCCGTAGAAGGCCGCTGTGGTGCCACCTGGCGCCCGCACTCTGCTCCTCGGGGCGCGTTCGCATTACTGCTCCAATTTCCTTGCTGGGCTCCTGCTAGGTTCCCGTGTTCTACGTCTTCCAACTTCCGTCCTGCTCGTGGATCAGGATCCAGGAAGACATCCATGTCGTCTTCCAGGTCACAGGCCCTTTTCCTGAAGACGGGAGCATTTTCCCAAAGTGTGTGACGGGAGACGCAAAGGGCCGTACACCCGGCTTCAGGAAGCACTGTGGAGAAACCGTCTGTCCACCCACGTCTTCTGCCCTCCACGAAGGGAGCGTGCTCGAAAGCGGGGCTGAGAGTGTAAGGAGAGCGTCCTCTTCGGGACTCTGAGAAGCAAGTGTGTGGAGAAGGCACCTTCCCACCAGCCTCTGGATTCCTGCAGATAGAAACGTTTTCAGGGATGGGTGTTCGCGCTGGAGGAGAGTGCCGTGCACTTCACGGGAAGTACCAGCACGGGACACAAACCGTCCTTCAACTTCCCTATAGCTTTGGGACGACAGAAGCATGGCCCTGT
This sequence comes from Martes martes, assembly GCF_963455335.1. Lineage (NCBI taxonomy): Eukaryota > Metazoa > Chordata > Mammalia > Carnivora > Mustelidae > Martes > Martes martes. Next base: position 96,213 of record NW_027666284.1, read on the forward strand.
GTGCGTGTGCATGAGCGTGAGTGTGTGCGTGCGCGCGCGCGTGGGGCTCGCGTGAGTGTGTGAGTGAGAGAGAGAGAGAGAGAGAGAGAGAGGGAGAAACCGAAGGAAAGCCCTATCGACGTACCTCTGAGCACCGTGTGTGCAGAGAATGCACCTTCGAACTCCTCTGAAGTTTCCTGAAGCTAGGCGCGTTCTCGAAAGTGTGCGTGAAAGGAGGATTCCAGGGTCCCGCCCTTAGCTCTGAGGAACCAGCCTGTGGCCAGTGCATTTCCAGCGGCCATCCTGTGTCGGGAAGACAGCCCCGTGCACGCAGGTCTGCGTCTACGCCGCAGGAAAGCGACCTCGGGCGTATCCTGAGATCCATAGGGCAGGGCTGAGCAACTGTCCCTGGACCACCAGCCTGCTGGAGGAAGGAAGCCCTGCCAAAGACTAAAAGCGTAAGGCCAGGGTCAGCTTCTTCCCTCTGAGAAACAAGTCCGTGGGGGAAGCATCTTTCACGGAAGCGCTTCCTGCTGAAGATACTTGCATTTGGAACGGAATGTGCACGTTGAGAGGCGCCATCGCCTCAGCCCTGAGAAACAGCCAGGGGCCGAGCGATCCGGTCTTTGCGCTTCCCTCTTCCTTTCTGAGGACGGGAGCGCTTTTGGAAGGCCGGGTGAGAGCCTAAGAAAGGGCCATGGACTTGACTCGGAGAAAGCAGTCGCAGTACATGGGCTGCATGGTTCCCCTCCCGTCGTGCTTCACGGAGGTACAGGCCGTTCCGAGCGAGGTGGGGACGAAGCCCAGGGGAACGGCCTCGGTCGCCAGTCTAGAGCACAGCACTGGGGAGAACCGGAATGACAACGGAGCTCCACTCAACCTCAACCCCGAGCGTCACGGGAATGCTAGGGCGCCCTCCCCTCGGGCCTCGGAGGACGTCTCCCCACTGGCGTCGCATAGACTCCTCCCCCCTCCTGGGGCGTAGCCCTGCAACTCACTGCGTCTCTGGCACGTCCCGGGGCCGAACTCTGGTTCTGAGGGTGCAAAGGACTTGGTGCTCCTGAGCGAAGCTACCCACGTTCCGTCAGGAACAGAGAGGGAAAGTTGCCCCTTGGACCCGCAGGGGTTGCTGGACCTCTGGACTCGAGCCCCAAACACGAAACTCAGCAACGCTGTGATGTTCCCACACCCGCGCCCCCACCAGAGCCACAAAGGCCCTAATGCGAGATCTGGCCCTCAGGCGAACGGCAGCCCTGCACTCAGCCTTCGGCTAGGACTCTGGGTGGCCCATGTGTGGGCCACAAAGTCCTGCAGGCCTCTCGCCCGAGCCCTGGCCTCAGGTGACCCCGCGGGGGACCGGGCCCTGCTTGCGAGTCTCCCGTGGACTTTGGACAGCCGGTCTACGCCAGGCTGTCCCGGCAAGAACGAAGGTTTTGGAAAGCCCCGGGGATCCTGCCAGAAGACCAGGACTCCGGCGACGTCCTTTCAGCTCCGGAACAAAGGAGCTTCTCCCTGGAGGGCAAAGGAGAAGCCGGATGCTCCCCCTCATGCCCAACCTCGACGCAGCCCTCAGAGCACTTCTGCACACAGGCCTGGATTGGGCGCGGATCATCCCTCTGGGCCCCGATTCTCCCCCTGACCCCAGGCACGGCCCTGGTTTCTCCCTGGGTCTGGAGGCTGAGACGGAGGGACGACCCGCGAATGGGACGCAAGACTGGAGCCAGACCAAAGCCCCGAGAACGCAGAAGCGAAGCAGGCTGCGGGCGACGCCCCGCCCTCCAAGCGAGAGCTCAGAGCAGGATTCCGGTGACACAGGGCCCTGGACGCCACCCTGGGCCTAAGCCCTGACACCAAACCTTAACCCTGAGCTTCACCCAAAGGATCGCCCTCCCCTAGGGCCTCAGGGCAGCGCTCCACACTCCCGTTGGATGGACTCCTGCCGTCGCTCGGGGGGGAACCCTGGTCTTCCCACCCCCCCACCCCCCGGCAGTACGAGTAACCATCTCCGAACCCGGGCTCGGAAAGTGCCCTGGATGGCCCTGACGGGTCGATGCCCAACAGTCGGTCCAGAACACAGACGGAAACCGTGCCGTTTTGCACGTCGGAAACTCCCGCTCTGGAAGCTGGGCGACGTGCAAACGGCGGCGGAGATGTTCCTGGCGACCGGGATTCCTGGGACGACTCTCCCCCTGGGGATGCCAAGGTGCCTCTCCCAGCGGCTCTTCCTGATGCCACCCGTCCAGGACTAGGCCTCCGGGTCGGGGTCCGCCGCTGTCCACCCTACCGTCTGGGAGGCCCCTGCCATCGCCTGCGGGTCCAGAGAAGGCTGGCCTCGGAGGAACGGGTTTGGCAAGGTTCGTTCCATGGCTCTCCCTTTGGAAACCGCATCCCTGCAGTTGTTCTGATTTCCTCTTCCACGCGGTCCGTAGAAGGCCGCTGTGGTGCCACCTGGCGCCCGCACTCTGCTCCTCGGGGCGCGTTCGCATTACTGCTCCAATTTCCTTGCTGGGCTCCTGCTAGGTTCCCGTGTTCTACGTCTTCCAACTTCCGTCCTGCTCGTGGATCAGGATCCAGGAAGACATCCATGTCGTCTTCCAGGTCACAGGCCCTTTTCCTGAAGACGGGAGCATTTTCCCAAAGTGTGTGACGGGAGACGCAAAGGGCCGTACACCCGGCTTCAGGAAGCACTGTGGAGAAACCGTCTGTCCACCCACGTCTTCTGCCCTCCACGAAGGGAGCGTGCTCGAAAGCGGGGCTGAGAGTGTAAGGAGAGCGTCCTCTTCGGGACTCTGAGAAGCAAGTGTGTGGAGAAGGCACCTTCCCACCAGCCTCTGGATTCCTGCAGATAGAAACGTTTTCAGGGATGGGTGTTCGCGCTGGAGGAGAGTGCCGTGCACTTCACGGGAAGTACCAGCACGGGACACAAACCGTCCTTCAACTTCCCTATAGCTTTGGGACGACAGAAGCATGGCCCTGTGTGCGTGTGCATGAGCGTGAGTGTGTGCGTGCGCGCGCGCGTGGGGCTCGCGTGAGTGTGTGAGTGAGAGAGAGAGAGAGAGAGAGAGAGGAGAAACCGAAGGAAAGCCCTATCGACGTACCTCTGAGCACCGTGTGTGCAGAGAATGCACCTTCGAACTCCTCTGAAGTTTCCTGAAGCTAGGCGCGTTCTCGAAAGTGTGCGTGAAAGGAGGATTCCAGGGTCCCGCCCTTAGCTCTGAGGAACCAGCCTGTGGCCAGTGCATTTCCAGCGGCCATCCTGTGTCGGGAAGACAGCCCCGTGCACGCAGGTCTGCGTCTACGCCGCAGGAAAGCGACCTCGGGCGTATCCTGAGATCCATAGGGCAGGGCTGAGCAACTGTCCCTGGACCACCAGCCTGCTGGAGGAAGGAAGCCCTGCCAAAGACTAAAAGCGTAAGGCCAGGGTCAGCTTCTTCCCTCTGAGAAACAAGTCCGTGGAGGAAGCATCTTTCACGGAAGCGCTTCCTGCTGAAGATACTTGCATTTGGAACGGAATGTGCACGTTGAGAGGCGCCATCGCCTCAGCCCTGAGAAACAGCCAGGGGCCGAGCGATCCGGTCTTTGCGCTTCCCTCTTCCTTTCTGAGGACGGGAGCGCTTTTGGAAGGCCGGGTGAGAGCCTAAGAAAGGGCCATGGACTTGACTCGGAGAAAGCAGTCGCAGTACATGGGCTGCATGGTTCCCCTCCCGTCGTGCTTCACGGAGGTACAGGCCGTTCCGAGCGAGGTGGGGACGAAGCCCAGGGGAACGGCCTCGGTCGCCAGTCTAGAGCACAGCACTGTGGAGAACCGGAATGACAACGGAGCTCCACTCAACCTCAACCCCGAGCGTCACGGGAATGCTAGGGCGCCCTCCCCTCGGGCCTCGGAGGACGTCTCCCCACTGGCGTCGCATAGACTCCTCCCCCCTCCTGGGGCGTAGCCCTGCAACTCACTGCGTCTCTGGCACGTCCCGGGGCCGAACTCTGGTTCTGAGGGTGCAAAGGACTTGGTGCTCCTGAGCGAAGCTACCCACGTTCAGTCAGGAACAGAGAGGGAAAGTTGCCCCTTGGACCCGCAGGGGTTGCTGGACCTCTGGACTCGAGCCCCAAACACGAAACTCAGCAACGCTGTGATGTTCCCAGACCCGCGCCCCCACCAGAGCCACAAAGGCCCTAATGCGAGATCTGGCCCTCAGGCGAACGGCAGCCCTGCACTCAGCCTTCGGCTAGGACTCTGGGTGGCCCATGTGTGGGCCACAAAGTCCTGCAGGCCTCTCGCCCGAGCCCTGGCCTCAGGTGACCCCGCGGGGGACCGGGCCCTGCTTGCGAGTCTCCCGTGGACTTTGGACAGCCGGTCTACGCCAGGCTGTCCCGGCAAGAACGAAGGTTTTGGAAAGCCCCGGGGATCCTGCCGGAAGACCAGGACTCCGGCGACGTCCTTTCAGCTCCGGAACAAAGGAGCTTCTCCCTGGAGGGCAAAGGAGAAGCCGGATGCTCCCCCTCATGCCCAACCTCGACGCAGCCCTCAGAGCACTTCTGCACACAGGCCTGGATTGGGCGCGGATCATCCCTCTGGGCCCCGATTCTCCCCCTGACCCCAGGCACGGCCCTGGTTTCTCCCTGGGTCTGGAGGCTGAGACGGAGGGACGACCCGCGAATGGGACGCAAGACTGGAGCCAGACCAAAGCCCCGAGAACGCAGAAGCGAAGCAGGCTGCGGGCGACGCCCCGCCCTCCAAGCGAGAGCTCAGAGCAGGATTCCGGTGACACAGGGCCCTGGACGCCACCCTGGGCCTAAGCCCTGACACCAAACCTTAACCCTGAGCTTCACCCAAAGGATCGCCCTCCCCTAGGGCCTCAGGGCAGCGCTCCACACTCCCGTTGGATGGACTCCTGCCGTCGCTCGGGGGGGAACCCTGGTCTTCCCACCCCCCCACCCCCCGGCAGTACGAGTAACCATCTCCGAACCCGGGCTCGGAAAGTGCCCTGGATGGCCCTGACGGGTCGATGCCCAACGAGTCGGTCCAGAACACAGACGGAAACCGTGCCGTTTTGCACGTCGGAAACTCCCGCTCTGGAAGCTGGGCGACGTGCAAACGGCGGCGGAGATGTTCCTGGCGACCGGGATTCCTGGGACGACTCTCCCCCTGGGGATGCCAAGGTGCCTCTCCCAGCGGCTCTTCCTGATGCCACCCGTCCAGGACTAGGCCTCCGGGTCGGGGTCCGCCGCTGTCCACCCTACCGTCTGGGAGGCCCCTGCCATCGCCTGCGGGTCCAGAGAAGGCTGGCCTCGGAGGAACGGGTTTGGCAAGGTTCGTTCCATGGCTCTCCCTTTGGAAACCGCATCCCTGCAGTTGTTCTGATTTCCTCTTCCACGCGGTCCGTAGAAGGCCGCTGTGGTGCCACCTGGCGCCCGCACTCTGCTCCTCGGGGCGCGTTCGCATTACTGCTCCAATTTCCTTGCTGGGCTCCTGCTAGGTTCCCGTGTTCTACGTCTTCCAACTTCCGTCCTGCTCGTGGATCAGGATCCAGGAAGACATCCATGTCGTCTTCCAGGTCACAGGCCCTTTTCCTGAAGACGGGAGCATTTTCCCAAAGTGTGTGACGGGAGACGCAAAGGGCCGTACACCCGGCTTCAGGAAGCACTGTGGAGAAACCGTCTGTCCACCCACGTCTTCTGCCCTCCACGAAGGGAGCGTGCTCGAAAGCGGGGCTGAGAGTGTAAGGAGAGCGTCCTCTTCGGGACTCTGAGAAGCAAGTGTGTGGAGAAGGCACCTTCCCACCAGCCTCTGGATTCCTGCAGATAGAAACGTTTTCAGGGATGGGTGTTCGCGCTGGAGGAGAGTGCCGTGCACTTCACGGGAAGTACCAGCACGGGACACAAACCGTCCTTCAACTTCCCTATAGCTTTGGGACGACAGAAGCATGGCCCTGTGTGCGTGTGCATGAGCGTGAGTGTGTGCGTGCGCGCGCGCGTGGGGCTCGCGTGAGTGTGTGAGTGAGAGAGAGAGAGAGAGAGAGAGAGGGAGAAACCGAAGGAAAGCCCTATCGACGTACCTCTGAGCACCGTGTGTGCAGAGAATGCACCTTCGAACTCCTCTGAAGTTTCCTGAAGCTAGGCGCGTTCTCGAAAGTGTGCGTGAAAGGAGGATTCCAGGGTCCCGCCCTTAGCTCTGAGGAACCAGCCTGTGGCCAGTGCATTTCCAGCGGCCATCCTGTGTCGGGAAGACAGCCCCGTGCACGCAGGTCTGCGTCTACGCCGCAGGAAAGCGACCTCGGGCGTATCCTGAGATCCATAGGGCAGGGCTGAGCAACTGTCCCTGGACCACCAGCCTGCTGGAGGAAGGAAGCCCTGCCAAAGACTAAAAGCGTAAGGCCAGGGTCAGCTTCTTCCCTCTGAGAAACAAGTCCGTGGGGGAAGCATCTTTCACGGAAGCGCTTCCTGCTGAAGATACTTGCATTTGGAACGGAATGTGCACGTTGAGAGGCGCCATCGCCTCAGCCCTGAGAAACAGCCAGGGGCCGAGCGATCCGGTCTTTGCGCTTCCCTCTTCCTTTCTGAGGACGGGAGCGCTTTTGGAAGGCCGGGTGAGAGCCTAAGAAAGGGCCATGGACTTGACTCGGAGAAAGCAGTCGCAGTACATGGGCTGCATGGTTCCCCTCCCGTCGTGCTTCACGGAGGTACAGGCCGTTCCGAGCGAGGTGGGGACGAAGCCCAGGGGAACGGCCTCGGTCGCCAGTCTAGAGCACAGCACTGGGGAGAACCGGAATGACAACGGAGCTCCACTCAACCTCAACCCCGAGCGTCACGGGAATGCTAGGGCGCCCTCCCCTCGGGCCTCGGAGGACGTCTCCCCACTGGCGTCGCATAGACTCCTCCCCCCTCCTGGGGCGTAGCCCTGCAACTCACTGCGTCTCTGGCACGTCCCGGGGCCGAACTCTGGTTCTGAGGGTGCAAAGGACTTGGTGCTCCTGAGCGAAGCTACCCACGTTCAGTCAGGAACAGAGAGGGAAAGTTGCCCCTTGGACCCGCAGGGGTTGCTGGACCTCTGGACTCGAGCCCCAAACACGAAACTCAGCAACGCTGTGATGTTCCCAGACCCGCGCCCCCACCAGAGCCACAAAGGCCCTAATGCGAGATCTGGCCCTCAGGCGAACGGCAGCCCTGCACTCAGCCTTCGGCTAGGACTCTGGGTGGCCCATGTGTGGGCCACAAAGTCCTGCAGGCCTCTCGCCCGAGCCCTGGCCTCAGGTGACCCCGCGGGGGACCGGGCCCTGCTTGCGAGTCTCCCGTGGACTTTGGACAGCCGGTCTACGCCAGGCTGTCCCGGCAAGAACGAAGGTTTTGGAAAGCCCCGGGGATCCTGCCGGAAGACCAGGACTCCGGCGACGTCCTTTCAGCTCCGGAACAAAGGAGCTTCTCCCTGGAGGGCAAAGGAGAAGCCGGATGCTCCCCCTCATGCCCAACCTCGACGCAGCCCTCAGAGCACTTCTGCACACAGGCCTGGATTGGGCGCGGATCATCCCTCTGGGCCCCGATTCTCCCCCTGACCCCAGGCACGGCCCTGGTTTCTCCCTGGGTCTGGAGGCTGAGACGGAGGGACGACCCGCGAATGGGACGCAAGACTGGAGCCAGACCAAAGCCCCGAGAACGCAGAAGCGAAGCAGGCTGCGGGCGACGCCCCGCCCTCCAAGCGAGAGCTCAGAGCAGGATTCCGGTGACACAGGGCCCTGGACGCCACCCTGGGCCTAAGCCCTGACACCAAACCTTAACCCTGAGCTTCACCCAAAGGATCGCCCTCCCCTAGGGCCTCAGGGCAGCGCTCCACACTCCCGTTGGATGGACTCCTGCCGTCGCTCGGGGGGGAACCCTGGTCTTCCCACCCCCCCACCCCCCGGCAGTACGAGTAACCATCTCCGAACCCGGGCTCGGAAAGTGCCCTGGATGGCCCTGACGGGTCGATGCCCAACGAGTCGGTCCAGAACACAGACGGAAACCGTGCCGTTTTGCACGTCGGAAACTCCCGCTCTGGAAGCTGGGCGACGTGCAAACGGCGGCGGAGATGTTCCTGGCGACCGGGATTCCTGGGACGACTCTCCCCCTGGGGATGCCAAGGTGCCTCTCCCAGCGGCTCTTCCTGATGCCACCCGTCCAGGACTAGGCCTCCGGGTCGGGGTCCGCCGCTGTCCACCCTACCGTCTGGGAGGCCCCTGCCATCGCCTGCGGGTCCAGAGAAGGCTGGCCTCGGAGGAACGGGTTTGGCAAGGTTCGTTCCATGGCTCTCCCTTTGGAAACCGCATCCCTGCAGTTGTTCTGATTTCCTCTTCCACGCGGTCCGTAGAAGGCCGCTGTGGTGCCACCTGGCGCCCGCACTCTGCTCCTCGGGGCGCGTTCGCATTACTGCTCCAATTTCCTTGCTGGGCTCCTGCTAGGTTCCCGTGTTCTACGTCTTCCAACTTCCGTCCTGCTCGTGGATCAGGATCCAGGAAGACATCCATGTCGTCTTCCAGGTCACAGGCCCTTTTCCTGAAGACGGGAGCATTTTCCCAAAGTGTGTGACGGGAGACGCAAAGGGCCGTACACCCGGCTTCAGGAAGCACTGTGGAGAAACCGTCTGTCCACCCACGTCTTCTGCCCTCCACGAAGGGAGCGTGCTCGAAAGCGGGGCTGAGAGTGTAAGGAGAGCGTCCTCTTCGGGACTCTGAGAAGCAAGTGTGTGGAGAAGGCACCTTCCCACCAGCCTCTGGATTCCTGCAGATAGAAACGTTTTCAGGGATGGGTGTTCGCGCTGGAGGAGAGTGCCGTGCACTTCACGGGAAGTACCAGCACGGGACACAAACCGTCCTTCAACTTCCCTATAGCTTTGGGACGACAGAAGCATGGCCCTGTGTGCGTGTGCATGAGCGTGAGTGTGTGCGTGCGCGCGCGCGTGGGGCTCGCGTGAGTGTGTGAGTGAGAGAGAGAGAGAGAGAGAGAGAGGGAGAAACCGAAGGAAAGCCCTATCGACGTACCTCTGAGCACCGTGTGTGCAGAGAATGCACCTTCGAACTCCTCTGAAGTTTCCTGAAGCTAGGCGCGTTCTCGAAAGTGTGCGTGAAAGGAGGATTCCAGGGTCCCGCCCTTAGCTCTGAGGAACCAGCCTGTGGCCAGTGCATTTCCAGCGGCCATCCTGTGTCGGGAAGACAGCCCCGTGCACGCAGGTCTGCGTCTACGCCGCAGGAAAGCGACCTCGGGCGTATCCTGAGATCCATAGGGCAGGGCTGAGCAACTGTCCCTGGACCACCAGCCTGCTGGAGGAAGGAAGCCCTGCCAAAGACTAAAAGCGTAAGGCCAGGGTCAGCTTCTTCCCTCTGAGAAACAAGTCCGTGGGGGAAGCATCTTTCACGGAAGCGCTTCCTGCTGAAGATACTTGCATTTGGAACGGAATGTGCACGTTGAGAGGCGCCATCGCCTCAGCCCTGAGAAACAGCCAGGGGCCGAGCGATCCGGTCTTTGCGCTTCCCTCTTCCTTTCTGAGGACGGGAGCGCTTTTGGAAGGCCGGGTGAGAGCCTAAGAAAGGGCCATGGACTTGACTCGGAGAAAGCAGTCGCAGTACATGGGCTGCATGGTTCCCCTCCCGTCGTGCTTCACGGAGGTACAGGCCGTTCCGAGCGAGGTGGGGACGAAGCCCAGGGGAACGGCCTCGGTCGCCAGTCTAGAGCACAGCACTGGGGAGAACCGGAATGACAACGGAGCTCCACTCAACCTCAACCCCGAGCGTCACGGGAATGCTAGGGCGCCCTCCCCTCGGGCCTCGGAGGACGTCTCCCCACTGGCGTCGCATAGACTCCTCCCCCCTCCTGGGGCGTAGCCCTGCAACTCACTGCGTCTCTGGCACGTCCCGGGGCCGAACTCTGGTTCTGAGGGTGCAAAGGACTTGGTGCTCCTGAGCGAAGCTACCCACGTTCAGTCAGGAACAGAGAGGGAAAGTTGCCCCTTGGACCCGCAGGGGTTGCTGGACCTCTGGACTCGAGCCCCAAACACGAAACTCAGCAACGCTGTGATGTTCCCACACCCGCGCCCCCACCAGAGCCACAAAGGCCCTAATGCGAGATCTGGCCCTCAGGCGAACGGCAGCCCTGCACTCAGCCTTCGGCTAGGACTCTGGGTGGCCCATGTGTGGGCCACAAAGTCCTGCAGGCCTCTCGCCCGAGCCCTGGCCTCAGGTGACCCCGCGGGGGACCGGGCCCTGCTTGCGAGTCTCCCGTGGACTTTGGACAGCCGGTCTACGCCAGGCTGTCCCGGCAAGAACGAAGGTTTTGGAAAGCCCCGGGGATCCTGCCGGAAGACCAGGACTCCGGCGACGTCCTTTCAGCTCCGGAACAAAGGAGCTTCTCCCTGGAGGGCAAAGGAGAAGCCGGATGCTCCCCCTCATGCCCAACCTCGACGCAGCCCTCAGAGCACTTCTGCACACAGGCCTGGATTGGGCGCGGATCATCCCTCTGGGCCCCGATTCTCCCCCTGACCCCAGGCACGGCCCTGGTTTCTCCCTGGGTCTGGAGGCTGAGACGGAGGGACGACCCGCGAATGGGACGCAAGACTGGAGCCAGACCAAAGCCCCGAGAACGCAGAAGCGAAGCAGGCTGCGGGCGACGCCCCGCCCTCCAAGCGAGAGCTCAGAGCAGGATTCCGGTGACACAGGGCCCTGGACGCCACCCTGGGCCTAAGCCCTGACACCAAACCTTAACCCTGAGCTTCACCCAAAGGATCGCCCTCCCCTAGGGCCTCAGGGCAGCGCTCCACACTCCCGTTGGATGGACTCCTGCCGTCGCTCGGGGGGGAACCCTGGTCTTCCCACCCCCCCACCCCCGGCAGTACGAGTAACCATCTCCGAACCCGGGCTCGGAAAGTGCCCTGGATGGCCCTGACGGGTCGATGCCCAACGAGTCGGTCCAGAACACAGACGGAAACCGTGCCGTTTTGCACGTCGGAAACTCCCGCTCTGGAAGCTGGGCGACGTGCAAACGGCGGCGGAGATGTTCCTGGCGACCGGGATTCCTGGGACGACTCTCCCCCTGGGGATGCCAAGGTGCCTCTCCCAGCGGCTCTTCCTGATGCCACCCGTCCAGGACTAGGCCTCCGGGTCGGGGTCCGCCGCTGTCCACCCTACCGTCTGGGAGGCCCCTGCCATCGCCTGCGGGTCCAGAGAAGGCTGGCCTCGGAGGAACGGGTTTGGCAAGGTTCGTTCCATGGCTCTCCCTTTGGAAACCGCATCCCTGCAGTTGTTCTGATTTCCTCTTCCACGCGGTCCGTAGAAGGCCGCTGTGGTGCCACCTGGCGCCCGCACTCTGCTCCTCGGGGCGCGTTCGCATTACTGCTCCAATTTCCTTGCTGGGCTCCTGCTAGGTTCCCATGTTCTACGTCTTCCAACTTCCGTCCTGCTCGTGGATCAGGATCCAGGAAGACATCCATGTCGTCTTCCAGGTCACAGGCCCTTTTCCTGAAGACGGGAGCATTTTCCCAAAGTGTGTGACGGGAGACGCAAAGGGCCGTACACCCGGCTTCAGGAAGCACTGTGGAGAAACCGTCTGTCCACCCACGTCTTCTGCCCTCCACGAAGGGAGCGTGCTCGAAAGCGGGGCTGAGAGTGTAAGGAGAGCGTCCTCTTCGGGACTCTGAGAAGCAAGTGTGTGGAGAAGGCACCTTCCCACCAGCCTCTGGATTCCTGCAGATAGAAACGTTTTCAGGGATGGGTGTTCGCGCTGGAGGAGAGTGCCGTGCACTTCACGGGAAGTACCAGCACGGGACACAAACCGTCCTTCAACTTCCCTATAGCTTTGGGACGACAGAAGCATGGCCCTGTGTGCGTGTGCATGAGCGTGAGTGTGTGCGTGCGCGCGCGCGTGGGGCTCGCGTGAGTGTGTGAGTGAGAGAGAGAGAGAGAGAGAGAGAGAGAGGGAGAAACCGAAGGAAAGCCCTATCGACGTACCTCTGAGCACCGTGTGTGCAGAGAATGCACCTTCGAACTCCTCTGAAGTTTCCTGAAGCTAGGCGCGTTCTGGAAAGTGTGCGTGAAAGGAGGATTCCAGGGTCCCGCCCTTAGCTCTGAGGAACCAGCCTGTGGCCAGTGCATTTCCAGCGGCCATCCTGTGTCGGGAAGACAGCCCCGTGCACGCAGGTCTGCGTCTACGCCGCAGGAAAGCGACCTCGGGCGTATCCTGAGATCCATAGGGCAGGGCTGAGCAACTGTCCCTGGACCACCAGCCTGCTGGAGGAAGGAAGCCCTGCCAAAGACTAAAAGCGTAAGGCCAGGGTCAGCTTCTTCCCTCTGAGAAACAAGTCCGTGGGGGAAGCATCTTTCACGGAAGCGCTTCCTGCTGAAGATACTTGCATTTGGAACGGAATGTGCACGTTGAGAGGCGCCATCGCCTCAGCCCTGAGAAACAGCCAGGGGCCGAGCGATCCGGTCTTTGCGCTTCCCTCTTCCTTTCTGAGGACGGGAGCGCTTTTGGAAGGCCGGGTGAGAGCCTAAGAAAGGGCCATGGACTTGACTCGGAGAAAGCAGTCGCAGTACATGGGCTGCATGGTTCCCCTCCCGTCGTGCTTCACGGAGGTACAGGCCGTTCCGAGCGAGGTGGGGACGAAGCCCAGGGGAATGGCCTCGGTCGCCAGTCTAGAGCACAGCACTGTGGAGAACCGGAATGACAACGGAGCTCCACTCAACCTCAACCCCGAGCGTCACGGGAATGCTAGGGCGCCCTCCCCTCGGGCCTCGGAGGACGTCTCCCCACTGGCGTCGCATAGACTCCTCCCCCCTCCTGGGGCGTAGCCCTGCAACTCACTGCGTCTCTGGCACGTCCCGGGGCCGAACTCTGGTTCTGAGGGTGCAAAGGACTTGGTGCTCCTGAGCGAAGCTACCCACGTTCAGTCAGGAACAGAGAGGGAAAGTTGCCCCTTGGACCCGCAGGGGTTGCTGGACCTCTGGACTCGAGCCCCAAACACGAAACTCAGCAACGCTGTGATGTTCCCACACCCGCGCCCCCACCAGAGCCACAAAGGCCCTAATGCGAGATCTGGCCCTCAGGCGAACGGCAGCCCTGCACTCAGCCTTCGGCTAGGACTCTGGGTGGCCCATGTGTGGGCCACAAAGTCCTGCAGGCCTCTCGCCCGAGCCCTGGCCTCAGGTGACCCCGCGGGGGACCGGGCCCTGCTTGCGAGTCTCCCGTGGACTTTGGACAGCCGGTCTACGCCAGGCTGTCCCGGCAAGAACGAAGGTTTTGGAAAGCCCCGGGGATCCTGCCAGAAGACCAGGACTCCGGCGACGTCCTTTCAGCTCCGGAACAAAGGAGCTTCTCCCTGGAGGGCAAAGGAGAAGCCGGATGCTCCCCCTCATGCCCAACCTCGACGCAGCCCTCAGAGCACTTCTGCACACAGGCCTGGATTGGGCGCGGATCATCCCTCTGGGCCCCGATTCTCCCCCTGACCCCAGGCACGGCCCTGGTTTCTCCCTGGGTCTGGAGGCTGAGACGGAGGGACGACCCGCGAATGGGACGCAAGACTGGAGCCAGACCAAAGCCCCGAGAACGCAGAAGCGAAGCAGGCTGCGGGCGACGCCCCGCCCTCCAAGCGAGAGCTCAGAGCAGGATTCCGGTGACACAGGGCCCTGGACGCCACCCTGGGCCTAAGCCCTGACACCAAACCTTAACCCTGAGCTTCACCCAAAGGATCGCCCTCCCCTAGGGCCTCAGGGCAGCGCTCCACACTCCCGTTGGATGGACTCCTGCCGTCGCTCGGGGGGGAACCCTGGTCTTCCCACCCCCCCACCCCCCGGCAGTACGAGTAACCATCTCCGAACCCGGGCTCGGAAAGTGCCCTGGATGGCCCTGACGGGTCGATGCCCAACGAGTCGGTCCAGAACACAGACGGAAACCGTGCCGTTTTGCACGTCGGAAACTCCCGCTCTGGAAGCTGGGCGACGTGCAAACGGCGGCGGAGATGTTCCTGGCGACCGGGATTCCTGGGACGACTCTCCCCCTGGGGATGCCAAGGTGCCTCTCCCAGCGGCTCTTCCTGATGCCACCCGTCCAGGACTAGGCCTCCGGGTCGGGGTCCGCCGCTGTCCACCCTACCGTCTGGGAGGCCCCTGCCATCGCCTGCGGGTCCAGAGAAGGCTGGCCTCGGAGGAACGGGTTTGGCAAGGTTCGTTCCATGGCTCTCCCTTTGGAAACCGCATCCCTGCAGTTGTTCTGATTTCCTCTTCCACGCGGTCCGTAGAAGGCCGCTGTGGTGCCACCTGGCGCCCGCACTCTGCTCCTCGGGGCGCGTTCGCATTACTGCTCCAATTTCCTTGCTGGGCTCCTGCTAGGTTCCCATGTTCTACGTCTTCCAACTTCCGTCCTGCTCGTGGATCAGGATCCAGGAAGACATCCATGTCGTCTTCCAGGTCACAGGCCCTTTTCCTGAAGACGGGAGCATTTTCCCAAAGTGTGTGACGGGAGACGCAAAGGGCCGTACACCCGGCTTCAGGAAGCACTGTGGAGAAACCGTCTGTCCACCCACGTCTTCTGCCCTCCACGAAGGGAGCGTGCTCGAAAGCGGGGCTGAGAGTGTAAGGAGAGCGTCCTCTTCGGGACTCTGAGAAGCAAGTGTGTGGAGAAGGCACCTTCCCACCAGCCTCTGGATTCCTGCAGATAGAAACGTTTTCAGGGATGGGTGTTCGCGCTGGAGGAGAGTGCCGTGCACTTCACGGGAAGTACCAGCACGGGACACAAACCGTCCTTCAACTTCCCTATAGCTTTGGGACGACAGAAGCATGGCCCTGTGTGCGTGTGCATGAGCGTGAGTGTGTGCGTGCGCGCGCGCGTGGGGCTCGCGTGAGTGTGTGAGTGAGAGAGAGAGAGAGAGAGAGAGAGAGAGGGAGAAACCGAAGGAAAGCCCTATCGACGTACCTCTGAGCACCGTGTGTGCAGAGAATGCACCTTCGAACTCCTCTGAAGTTTCCTGAAGCTAGGCGCGTTCTGGAAAGTGTGCGTGAAAGGAGGATTCCAGGGTCCCGCCCTTAGCTCTGAGGAACCAGCCTGTGGCCAGTGCATTTCCAGCGGCCATCCTGTGTCGGGAAGACAGCCCCGTGCACGCAGGTCTGCATCTACGCCGCAGGAAAGCGACCTCGGGCGTATCCTGAGATCCATAGGGCAGGGCTGAGCAACTGTCCCTGGACCACCAGCCTGCTGGAGGAAGGAAGCCCTGCCAAAGACTAAAAGCGTAAGGCCAGGGTCAGCTTCTTCCCTCTGAGAAACAAGTCCGTGGGGGAAGCATCTTTCACGGAAGCGCTTCCTGCTGAAGATACTTGCATTTGGAACGGAATGTGCACGTTGAGAGGCGCCATCGCCTCAGCCCTGAGAAACAGCCAGGGGCCGAGCGATCCGGTCTTTGCGCTTCCCTCTTCCTTTCTGAGGACGGGAGCGCTTTTGGAAGGCCGGGTGAGAGCCTAAGAAAGGGCCATGGACTTGACTCGGAGAAAGCAGTCGCAGTACATGGGCTGCATGGTTCCCCTCCCGTCGTGCTTCACGGAGGTACAGGCCGTTCCGAGCGAGGTGGGGACGAAGCCCAGGGGAACGGCCTCGGTCGCCAGTCTAGAGCACAGCACTGTGGAGAACCGGAATGACAACGGAGCTCCACTCAACCTCAACCCCGAGCGTCACGGGAATGCTAGGGCGCCCTCCCCTCGGGCCTCGGAGGACGTCTCCCCACTGGCGTCGCATAGACTCCTCCCCCCTCCTGGGGCGTAGCCCTGCAACTCACTGCGTCTCTGGCACGTCCCGGGGCCGAACTCTGGTTCTGAGGGTGCAAAGGACTTGGTGCTCCTGAGCGAAGCTACCCACGTTCAGTCAGGAACAGAGAGGGAAAGTTGCCCCTTGGACCCGCAGGGGTTGCTGGACCTCTGGACTCGAGCCCCAAACACGAAACTCAGCAACGCTGTGATGTTCCCACACCCGCGCCCCCACCAGAGCCACAAAGGCCCTAATGCGAGATCTGGCCCTCAGGCGAACGGCAGCCCTGCACTCAGCCTTCGGCTAGGACTCTGGGTGGCCCATGTGTGGGCCACAAAGTCCTGCAGGCCTCTCGCCCGAGCCCTGGCCTCAGGTGACCCCGCGGGGGACCGGGCCCTGCTTGCGAGTCTCCCGTGGACTTTGGACAGCCGGTCTACGCCAGGCTGTCCCGGCAAGAACGAAGGTTTTGGAAAGCCCCGGGGATCCTGCCAGAAGACCAGGACTCCGGCGACGTCCTTTCAGCTCCGGAACAAAGGAGCTTCTCCCTGGAGGGCAAAGGAGAAGCCGGATGCTCCCCCTCATGCCCAACCTCGACGCAGCCCTCAGAGCACTTCTGCACACAGGCCTGGATTGGGCGCGGATCATCCCTCTGGGCCCCGATTCTCCCCCTGACCCCAGGCACGGCCCTGGTTTCTCCCTGGGTCTGGAGGCTGAGACGGAGGGACGACCCGCGAATGGGACGCAAGACTGGAGCCAGACCAAAGCCCCGAGAACGCAGAAGCGAAGCAGGCTGCGGGCGACGCCCCGCCCTCCAAGCGAGAGCTCAGAGCAGGATTCCGGTGACACAGGGCCCTGGACGCCACCCTGGGCCTAAGCCCTGACACCAAACCTTAACCCTGAGCTTCACCCAAAGGATCGCCCTCCCCTAGGGCCTCAGGGCAGCGCTCCACACTCCCGTTGGATGGACTCCTGCCGTCGCTCGGGGGGGAACCCTGGTCTTCCCACCCCCCCACCCCCCGGCAGTACGAGTAACCATCTCCGAACCCGGGCTCGGAAAGTGCCCTGGATGGCCCTGACGGGTCGATGCCCAACGAGTCGGTCCAGAACACAGACGGAAACCGTGCCGTTTTGCACGTCGGAAACTCCCGCTCTGGAAGCTGGGCGACGTGCAAACGGCGGCGGAGATGTTCCTGGCGACCGGGATTCCTGGGACGACTCTCCCCCTGGGGATGCCAAGGTGCCTCTCCCAGCGGCTCTTCCTGATGCCACCCGTCCAGGACTAGGCCTCCGGGTCGGGGTCCGCCGCTGTCCACCCTACCGTCTGGGAGGCCCCTGCCATCGCCTGCGGGTCCAGAGAAGGCTGGCCTCGGAGGAACGGGTTTGGCAAGGTTCGTTCCATGGCTCTCCCTTTGGAAACCGCATCCCTGCAGTTGTTCTGATTTCCTCTTCCACGCGGTCCGTAGAAGGCCGCTGTGGTGCCACCTGGCGCCCGCACTCTGCTCCTCGGGGCGCGTTCGCATTACTGCTCCAATTTCCTTGCTGGGCTCCTGCTAGGTTCCCATGTTCTACGTCTTCCAACTTCCGTCCTGCTCGTGGATCAGGATCCAGGAAGACATCCATGTCGTCTTCCAGGTCACAGGCCCTTTTCCTGAAGACGGGAGCATTTTCCCAAAGTGTGTGACGGGAGACAGACGCAAAGGGCCGTACACCCGGCTTCAGGAAGCACTGTGGAGAAACCGTCTGTCCACCCACGTCTTCTGCCCTCCACGAAGGGAGCGTGCTCGAAAGCGGGGCTGAGAGTGTAAGGAGAGCGTCCTCTTCGGGACTCTGAGAAGCAAGTGTGTGGAGAAGGCACCTTCCCACCAGCCTCTGGATTCCTGCAGATAGAAACGTTTTCAGGGATGGGTGTTCGCGCTGGAGGAGAGTGCCGTGCACTTCACGGGAAGTACCAGCACGGGACACAAACCGTCCTTCAACTTCCCTATAGCTTTGGGACGACAGAAGCATGGCCCTGTGTGCGTGTGCATGAGCGTGAGTGTGTGCGTGCGCGCGCGCGTGGGGCTCGCGTGAGTGTGTGAGTGAGAGAGAGAGAGAGAGAGAGAGAGAGGGAGAAACCGAAGGAAAGCCCTATCGACGTACCTCTGAGCACCGTGTGTGCAGAGAATGCACCTTCGAACTCCTCTGAAGTTTCCTGAAGCTAGGCGCGTTCTCGAAAGTGTGCGTGAAAGGAGGATTCCAGGGTCCCGCCCTTAGCTCTGAGGAACCAGCCTGTGGCCAGTGCATTTCCAGCGGCCATCCTGTGTCGGGAAGACAGCCCCGTGCACGCAGGTCTGCGTCTACGCCGCAGGAAAGCGACCTCGGGCGTATCCTGAGATCCATAGGGCAGGGCTGAGCAACTGTCCCTGGACCACCAGCCTGCTGGAGGAAGGAAGCCCTGCCAAAGACTAAAAGCGTAAGGCCAGGGTCAGCTTCTTCCCTCTGAGAAACAAGTCCGTGGGGGAAGCATCTTTCACGGAAGCGCTTCCTGCTGAAGATACTTGCATTTGGAACGGAATGTGCACGTTGAGAGGCGCCATCGCCTCAGCCCTGAGAAACAGCCAGGGGCCGAGCGATCCGGTCTTTGCGCTTCCCTCTTCCTTTCTGAGGACGGGAGCGCTTTTGGAAGGCCGGGTGAGAGCCTAAGAAAGGGCCATGGACGTGACTCGGAGAAAGCAGTCGCAGTACATGGGCTGCATGGTTCCCCTCCCGTCGTGCTTCACGGAGGTACAGGCCGTTCCGAGCGAGGTGGGGACGAAGCCCAGGGGAACGGCCTCGGTCGCCAGTCTAGAGCACAGCACTGTGGAGAACCGGAATGACAACGGAGCTCCACTCAACCTCAACCCCGAGCGTCACGGGAATGCTAGGGCGCCCTCCCCTCGGGCCTCGGAGGACGTCTCCCCACTGGCGTCGCATAGACTCCTCCCCCCTCCTGGGGCGCAGCCCTGCAACTCACTGCGTCTCTGGCACGTCCCGGGGCCGAACTCTGGTTCTGAGGGTGCAAAGGACTTGGTGCTCCTGAGCGAAGCTACCCACGTTCAGTCAGGAACAGAGAGGGAAAGTTGCCCCTTGGACCCGCAGGGGTTGCTGGACCTCTGGACTCGAGCCCCAAACACGAAACTCAGCAACGCTGTGATGTTCCCACACCCGCGCCCCCACCAGAGCCACAAAGGCCCTAATGCGAGATCTGGCCCTCAGGCGAACGGCAGCCCTGCACTCAGCCTTCGGCTAGGACTCTGGGTGGCCCATGTGTGGGCCACAAAGTCCTGCAGGCCTCTCGCCCGAGCCCTGGCCTCAGGTGACCCCGCGGGGGACCGGGCCCTGCTTGCGAGTCTCCCGTGGACTTTGGACAGCCGGTCTACGCCAGGCTGTCCCGGCAAGAACGAAGGTTTTGGAAAGCCCCGGGGATCCTGCCGGAAGACCAGGACTCCGGCGACGTCCTTTCAGCTCCGGAACAAAGGAGCTTCTCCCTGGAGGGCAAAGGAGAAGCCGGATGCTCCCCCTCATGCCCAACCTCGACGCAGCCCTCAGAGCACTTCTGCACACAGGCCTGGATTGGGCGCGGATCATCCCTCTGGGCCCCGATTCTCCCCCTGACCCCAGGCACGGCCCTGGTTTCTCCCTGGGTCTGGAGGCTGAGACGGAGGGACGACCCGCGAATGGGACGCAAGACTGGAGCCAGACCAAAGCCCCGAGAACGCAGAAGCGAAGCAGGCTGCGGGCGACGCCCCGCCCTCCAAGCGAGAGCTCAGAGCAGGATTCCGGTGACACAGGGCCCTGGACGCCACCCTGGGCCTAAGCCCTGACACCAAACCTTAACCCTGAGCTTCACCCAAAGGATCGCCCTCCCCTCGGGCCTCAGGGCAGCGCTCCACACTCCCGTTGGATGGACTCCTGCCGTCGCTCGGGGGGGAACCCTGGTCTTCCCACCCCCCCACCCCCCGGCAGTACGAGTAACCATCTCCGAACCCGGGCTCGGAAAGTGCCCTGGATGGCCCTGACGGGTCGATGCCCAACGAGTCGGTCCAGAACACAGACGGAAACCGTGCCGTTTTGCACGTCGGAAACTCCCGCTCTGGAAGCTGGGCGACGTGCAAACGGCGGCGG
Source organism: Martes martes (assembly GCF_963455335.1). Classification (NCBI taxonomy): domain Eukaryota; kingdom Metazoa; phylum Chordata; class Mammalia; order Carnivora; family Mustelidae; genus Martes; species Martes martes. The sequence goes on from NW_027666284.1 coordinate 116,082, forward strand.
AGATGTTCCTGGCGACCGGGATTCCTGGGACGACTCTCCCCCTGGGCATGCCAAGGTGCCTCTCCCAGCGGCTCTTCCTGATGCCACCCGTCCAGGACTAGGCCTCCGGGTCGGGGTCCGCCGCTGTCCACCCTACCGTCTGGGAGGCCCCTGCCATCGCCTGCGGGTCCAGAGAAGGCTGGCCTCGGAGGAACGGGTTTGGCAAGGTTCGTTCCATGGCTCTCCCTTTGGAAACCGCATCCCTGCAGTTGTTCTGATTTCCTCTTCCACGCGGTCCGTAGAAGGCCGCTGTGGTGCCACCTGGCGCCCGCACTCTGCTCCTCGGGGCGCGTTCGCATTACTGCTCCAATTTCCTTGCTGGGCTCCTGCTAGGTTCCCGTGTTCTACGTCTTCCAACTTCCGTCCTGCTCGTGGATCAGGATCCAGGAAGACATCCATGTCGTCTTCCAGGTCACAGGCCCTTTTCCTGAAGACGGGAGCATTTTCCCAAAGTGTGTGACGGGAGACGCAAAGGGCCGTACACCCGGCTTCAGGAAGCACTGTGGAGAAACCGTCTGTCCACCCACGTCTTCTGCCCTCCACGAAGGGAGCGTGCTCGAAAGCGGGGCTGAGAGTGTAAGGAGAGCGTCCTCTTCGGGACTCTGAGAAGCAAGTGTGTGGAGAAGGCACCTTCCCACCAGCCTCTGGATTCCTGCAGATAGAAACGTTTTCAGGGATGGGTGTTCGCGCTGGAGGAGAGTGCCGTGCACTTCACGGGAAGTACCAGCACGGGACACAAACCGTCCTTCAACTTCCCTATAGCTTTGGGACGACAGAAGCATGGCCCTGTGTGCGTGTGCATGAGCGTGAGTGTGTGCGTGCGCGCGCGCGTGGGGCTCGCGTGAGTGTGTGAGTGAGAGAGAGAGAGAGAGAGAGGGAGAAACCGAAGGAAAGCCCTATCGACGTACCTCTGAGCACCGTGTGTGCAGAGAATGCACCTTCGAACTCCTCTGAAGTTTCCTGAAGCTAGGCGCGTTCTGGAAAGTGTGCGTGAAAGGAGGATTCCAGGGTCCCGCCCTTAGCTCTGAGGAACCAGCCTGTGGCCAGTGCATTTCCAGCGGCCATCCTGTGTCGGGAAGACAGCCCCGTGCACGCAGGTCTGCGTCTACGCCGCAGGAAAGCGACCTCGGGCGTATCCTGAGATCCATAGGGCAGGGCTGAGCAACTGTCCCTGGACCACCAGCCTGCTGGAGGAAGGAAGCCCTGCCAAAGACTAAAAGCGTAAGGCCAGGGTCAGCTTCTTCCCTCTGAGAAACAAGTCCGTGGGGGAAGCATCTTTCACGGAAGCGCTTCCTGCTGAAGATACTTGCATTTGGAACGGAATGTGCACGTTGAGAGGCGCCATCGCCTCAGCCCTGAGAAACAGCCAGGGGCCGAGCGATCCGGTCTTTGCGCTTCCCTCTTCCTTTCTGAGGACGGGAGCGCTTTTGGAAGGCCGGGTGAGAGCCTAAGAAAGGGCCATGGACTTGACTCGGAGAAAGCAGTCGCAGTACATGGGCTGCATGGTTCCCCTCCCGTCGTGCTTCACGGAGGTACAGGCCGTTCCGAGCGAGGTGGGGACGAAGCCCAGGGGAACGGCCTCGGTCGCCAGTCTAGAGCACAGCACTGTGGAGAACCGGAATGACAACGGAGCTCCACTCAACCTCAACCCCGAGCGTCACGGGAATGCTAGGGCGCCCTCCCCTCGGGCCTCGGAGGACGTCTCCCCACTGGCGTCGCATAGACTCCTCCCCCCTCCTGGGGCGTAGCCCTGCAACTCACTGCGTCTCTGGCACGTCCCGGGGCCGAACTCTGGTTCTGAGGGTGCAAAGGACTTGGTGCTCCTGAGCGAAGCTACCCACGTTCAGTCAGGAACAGAGAGGGAAAGTTGCCCCTTGGACCCGCAGGGGTTGCTGGACCTCTGGACTCGAGCCCCAAACACGAAACTCAGCAACGCTGTGATGTTCCCAGACCCGCGCCCCCACCAGAGCCACAAAGGCCCTAATGCGAGATCTGGCCCTCAGGCGAACGGCAGCCCTGCACTCAGCCTTCGGCTAGGACTCTGGGTGGCCCATGTGTGGGCCACAAAGTCCTGCAGGCCTCTCGCCCGAGCCCTGGCCTCAGGTGACCCCGCGGGGGACCGGGCCCTGCTTGCGAGTCTCCCGTGGACTTTGGACAGCCGGTCTACGCCAGGCTGTCCCGGCAAGAACGAAGGTTTTGGAAAGCCCCGGGGATCCTGCCAGAAGACCAGGACTCCGGCGACGTCCTTTCAGCTCCGGAACAAAGGAGCTTCTCCCTGGAGGGCAAAGGAGAAGCCGGATGCTCCCCCTCATGCCCAACCTCGACGCAGCCCTCAGAGCACTTCTGCACACAGGCCTGGATTGGGCGCGGATCATCCCTCTGGGCCCCGATTCTCCCCCTGACCCCAGGCACGGCCCTGGTTTCTCCCTGGGTCTGGAGGCTGAGACGGAGGGACGACCCGCGAATGGGACGCAAGACTGGAGCCAGACCAAAGCCCCGAGAACGCAGAAGCGAAGCAGGCTGCGGGCGACGCCCCGCCCTCCAAGCGAGAGCTCAGAGCAGGATTCCGGTGACACAGGGCCCTGGACGCCACCCTGGGCCTAAGCCCTGACACCAAACCTTAACCCTGAGCTTCACCCAAAGGATCGCCCTCCCCTAGGGCCTCAGGGCAGCGCTCCACACTCCCGTTGGATGGACTCCTGCCGTCGCTCGGGGGGGAACCCTGGTCTTCCCACCCCCCCACCCCCCGGCAGTACGAGTAACCATCTCCGAACCCGGGCTCGGAAAGTGCCCTGGATGGCCCTGACGGGTCGATGCCCAACGAGTCGGTCCAGAACACAGACGGAAACCGTGCCGTTTTGCACGTCGGAAACTCCCGCTCTGGAAGCTGGGCGACGTGCAAACGGCGGCGGAGATGTTCCTGGCGACCGGGATTCCTGGGACGACTCTCCCCCTGGGCATGCCAAGGTGCCTCTCCCAGCGGCTCTTCCTGATGCCACCCGTCCAGGACTAGGCCTCCGGGTCGGGGTCCGCCGCTGTCCACCCTACCGTCTGGGAGGCCCCTGCCATCGCCTGCGGGTCCAGAGAAGGCTGGCCTCGGAGGAACGGGTTTGGCAAGGTTCGTTCCATGGCTCTCCCTTTGGAAACCGCATCCCTGCAGTTGTTCTGATTTCCTCTTCCACGCGGTCCGTAGAAGGCCGCTGTGGTGCCACCTGGCGCCCGCACTCTGCTCCTCGGGGCGCGTTCGCATTACTGCTCCAATTTCCTTGCTGGGCTCCTGCTAGGTTCCCGTGTTCTACGTCTTCCAACTTCCGTCCTGCTCGTGGATCAGGATCCAGGAAGACATCCATGTCGTCTTCCAGGTCACAGGCCCTTTTCCTGAAGACGGGAGCATTTTCCCAAAGTGTGTGACGGGAGACGCAAAGGGCCGTACACCCGGCTTCAGGAAGCACTGTGGAGAAACCGTCTGTCCACCCACGTCTTCTGCCCTCCACGAAGGGAGCGTGCTCGAAAGCGGGGCTGAGAGTGTAAGGAGAGCGTCCTCTTCGGGACTCTGAGAAGCAAGTGTGTGGAGAAGGCACCTTCCCACCAGCCTCTGGATTCCTGCAGATAGAAACGTTTTCAGGGATGGGTGTTCGCGCTGGAGGAGAGTGCCGTGCACTTCACGGGAAGTACCAGCACGGGACACAAACCGTCCTTCAACTTCCCTATAGCTTTGGGACGACAGAAGCATGGCCCTGTGTGCGTGTGCATGAGCGTGAGTGTGTGCGTGCGCGCGCGCGTGGGGCTCGCGTGAGTGTGTGAGTGAGAGAGAGAGAGAGAGAGAGAGAGGGAGAAACCGAAGGAAAGCCCTATCGACGTACCTCTGAGCACCGTGTGTGCAGAGAATGCACCTTCGAACTCCTCTGAAGTTTCCTGAAGCTAGGCGCGTTCTGGAAAGTGTGCGTGAAAGGAGGATTCCAGGGTCCCGCCCTTAGCTCTGAGGAACCAGCCTGTGGCCAGTGCATTTCCAGCGGCCATCCTGTGTCGGGAAGACAGCCCCGTGCACGCAGGTCTGCGTCTACGCCGCAGGAAAGCGACCTCGGGCGTATCCTGAGATCCATAGGGCAGGGCTGAGCAACTGTCCCTGGACCACCAGCCTGCTGGAGGAAGGAAGCCCTGCCAAAGACTAAAAGCGTAAGGCCAGGGTCAGCTTCTTCCCTCTGAGAAACAAGTCCGTGGGGGAAGCATCTTTCACGGAAGCGCTTCCTGCTGAAGATACTTGCATTTGGAACGGAATGTGCACGTTGAGAGGCGCCATCGCCTCAGCCCTGAGAAACAGCCAGGGGCCGAGCGATCCGGTCTTTGCGCTTCCCTCTTCCTTTCTGAGGACGGGAGCGCTTTTGGAAGGCCGGGTGAGAGCCTAAGAAAGGGCCATGGACTTGACTCGGAGAAAGCAGTCGCAGTACATGGGCTGCATGGTTCCCCTCCCGTCGTGCTTCACGGAGGTACAGGCCGTTCCGAGCGAGGTGGGGACGAAGCCCAGGGGAACGGCCTCGGTCGCCAGTCTAGAGCACAGCACTGTGGAGAACCGGAATGACAACGGAGCTCCACTCAACCTCAACCCCGAGCGTCACGGGAATGCTAGGGCGCCCTCCCCTCGGGCCTCGGAGGACGTCTCCCCACTGGCGTCGCATAGACTCCTCCCCCCTCCTGGGGCGCAGCCCTGCAACTCACTGCGTCTCTGGCACGTCCCGGGGCCGAACTCTGGTTCTGAGGGTGCAAAGGACTTGGTGCTCCTGAGCGAAGCTACCCACGTTCAGTCAGGAACAGAGAGGGAAAGTTGCCCCTTGGACCCGCAGGGGTTGCTGGACCTCTGGACTCGAGCCCCAAACACGAAACTCAGCAACGCTGTGATGTTCCCACACCCGCGCCCCCACCAGAGCCACAAAGGCCCTAATGCGAGATCTGGCCCTCAGGCGAACGGCAGCCCTGCACTCAGCCTTCGGCTAGGACTCTGGGTGGCCCATGTGTGGGCCACAAAGTCCTGCAGGCCTCTCGCCCGAGCCCTGGCCTCAGGTGACCCCGCGGGGGACCGGGCCCTGCTTGCGAGTCTCCCGTGGACTTTGGACAGCCGGTCTACGCCAGGCTGTCCCGGCAAGAACGAAGGTTTTGGAAAGCCCCGGGGATCCTGCCGGAAGACCAGGACTCCGGCGACGTCCTTTCAGCTCCGGAACAAAGGAGCTTCTCCCTGGAGGGCAAAGGAGAAGCCGGATGCTCCCCCTCATGCCCAACCTCGACGCAGCCCTCAGAGCACTTCTGCACACAGGCCTGGATTGGGCGCGGATCATCCCTCTGGGCCCCGATTCTCCCCCTGACCCCAGGCACGGCCCTGGTTTCTCCCTGGGTCTGGAGGCTGAGACGGAGGGACGACCCGCGAATGGGACGCAAGACTGGAGCCAGACCAAAGCCCCGAGAACGCAGAAGCGAAGCAGGCTGCGGGCGACGCCCCGCCCTCCAAGCGAGAGCTCAGAGCAGGATTCCGGTGACACAGGGCCCTGGACGCCACCCTGGGCCTAAGCCCTGACACCAAACCTTAACCCTGAGCTTCACCCAAAGGATCGCCCTCCCCTAGGGCCTCAGGGCAGCGCTCCACACTCCCGTTGGATGGACTCCTGCCGTCGCTCGGGGGGGAACCCTGGTCTTCCCACCCCCCCCACCCCCCGGCAGTACGAGTAACCATCTCCGAACCCGGGCTCGGAAAGTGCCCTGGATGGCCCTGACGGGTCGATGCCCAACGAGTCGGTCCAGAACACAGACGGAAACCGTGCCGTTTTGCACGTCGGAAACTCCCGCTCTGGAAGCTGGGCGACGTGCAAACGGCGGCGGAGATGTTCCTGGCGACCGGGATTCCTGGGACGACTCTCCCCCTGGGCATGCCAAGGTGCCTCTCCCAGCGGCTCTTCCTGATGCCACCCGTCCAGGACTAGGCCTCCGGGTCAGGGTCCGCCGCTGTCCACCCTACCGTCTGGGAGGCCCCTGCCATCGCCTGCGGGTCCAGAGAAGGCTGGCCTCGGAGGAACGGGTTTGGCAAGGTTCGTTCCATGGCTCTCCCTTTGGAAACCGCATCCCTGCAGTTGTTCTGATTTCCTCTTCCACGCGGTCCGTAGAAGGCCGCTGTGGTGCCACCTGGCGCCCGCACTCTGCTCCTCGGGGCGCGTTCGCATTACTGCTCCAATTTCCTTGCTGGGCTCCTGCTAGGTTCCCATGTTCTACGTCTTCCAACTTCCGTCCTGCTCGTGGATCAGGATCCAGGAAGACATCCATGTCGTCTTCCAGGTCACAGGCCCTTTTCCTGAAGATGGGAGCATTTTCCCAAAGTGTGTGACGGGAGACGCAAAGGGCCGTACACCCGGCTTCAGGAAGCACTGTGGAGAAACCGTCTGTCCACCCACGTCTTCTGCCCTCCACGAAGGGAGCGTGCTCGAAAGCGGGGCTGAGAGTGTAAGGAGAGCGTCCTCTTCGGGACTCTGAGAAGCAAGTGTGTGGAGAAGGCACCTTCCCACCAGCCTCTGGATTCCTGCAGATAGAAACGTTTTCAGGGATGGGTGTTCGCGCTGGAGGAGAGTGCCGTGCACTTCACGGGAAGTACCAGCACGGGACACAAACCGTCCTTCAACTTCCCTATAGCTTTGGGACGACAGAAGCATGGCCCTGTGTGCGTGTGCATGAGCGTGAGTGTGTGCGTGCGCGCGCGCGTGGGGCTCGCGTGAGTGTGTGAGTGAGAGAGAGAGAGAGAGAGAGAGAGGGAGAAACCGAAGGAAAGCCCTATCGACGTACCTCTGAGCACCGTGTGTGCAGAGAATGCACCTTCGAACTCCTCTGAAGTTTCCTGAAGCTAGGCGCGTTCTCGAAAGTGTGCGTGAAAGGAGGATTCCAGGGTCCCGCCCTTAGCTCTGAGGAACCAGCCTGTGGCCAGTGCATTTCCAGCGGCCATCCTGTGTCGGGAAGACAGCCCCGTGCACGCAGGTCTGCGTCTACGCCGCAGGAAAGCGACCTCGGGCGTATCCTGAGATCCATAGGGCAGGGCTGAGCAACTGTCCCTGGACCACCAGCCTGCTGGAGGAAGGAAGCCCTGCCAAAGACTAAAAGCGTAAGGCCAGGGTCAGCTTCTTCCCTCTGAGAAACAAGTCCGTGGGGGAAGCATCTTTCACGGAAGCGCTTCCTGCTGAAGATACTTGCATTTGGAACGGAATGTGCACGTTGAGAGGCGCCATCGCCTCAGCCCTGAGAAACAGCCAGGGGCCGAGCGATCCGGTCTTTGCGCTTCCCTCTTCCTTTCTGAGGACGGGAGCGCTTTTGGAAGGCCGGGTGAGAGCCTAAGAAAGGGCCATGGACTTGACTCGGAGAAAGCAGTCGCAGTACATGGGCTGCATGGTTCCCCTCCCGTCGTGCTTCACGGAGGTACAGGCCGTTCCGAGCGAGGTGGGGACGAAGCCCAGGGGAACGGCCTCGGTCGCCAGTCTAGAGCACAGCACTGTGGAGAACCGGAATGACAACGGAGCTCCACTCAACCTCAACCCCGAGCGTCACGGGAATGCTAGGGCGCCCTCCCCTCGGGCCTCGGAGGACGTCTCCCCACTGGCGTCGCATAGACTCCTCCCCCCTCCTGGGGCGCAGCCCTGCAACTCACTGCGTCTCTGGCACGTCCCGGGGCCGAACTCTGGTTCTGAGGGTGCAAAGGACTTGGTGCTCCTGAGCGAAGCTACCCACGTTCAGTCAGGAACAGAGAGGGAAAGTTGCCCCTTGGACCCGCAGGGGTTGCTGGACCTCTGGACTCGAGCCCCAAACACGAAACTCAGCAACGCTGTGATGTTCCCAGACCCGCGCCCCCACCAGAGCCACAAAGGCCCTAATGCGAGATCTGGCCCTCAGGCGAACGGCAGCCCTGCACTCAGCCTTCGGCTAGGACTCTGGGTGGCCCATGTGTGGGCCACAAAGTCCTGCAGGCCTCTCGCCCGAGCCCTGGCCTCAGGTGACCCCGCGGGGGACCGGGCCCTGCTTGCGAGTCTCCCGTGGACTTTGGACAGCCGGTCTACGCCAGGCTGTCCCGGCAAGAACGAAGGTTTTGGAAAGCCCCGGGGATCCTGCCGGAAGACCAGGACTCCGGCGACGTCCTTTCAGCTCCGGAACAAAGGAGCTTCTCCCTGGAGGGCAAAGGAGAAGCCGGATGCTCCCCCTCATGCCCAACCTCGACGCAGCCCTCAGAGCACTTCTGCACACAGGCCTGGATTGGGCGCGGATCATCCCTCTGGGCCCCGATTCTCCCCCTGACCCCAGGCACGGCCCTGGTTTCTCCCTGGGTCTGGAGGCTGAGACGGAGGGACGACCCGCGAATGGGACGCAAGACTGGAGCCAGACCAAAGCCCCGAGAACGCAGAAGCGAAGCAGGCTGCGGGCGACGCCCCGCCCTCCAAGCGAGAGCTCAGAGCAGGATTCCGGTGACACAGGGCCCTGGACGCCACCCTGGGCCTAAGCCCTGACACCAAACCTTAACCCTGAGCTTCACCCAAAGGATCGCCCTCCCCTAGGGCCTCAGGGCAGCGCTCCACACTCCCGTTGGATGGACTCCTGCCGTCGCTCGGGGGGGAACCCTGGTCTTCCCACCCCCCCACCCCCCGGCAGTACGAGTAACCATCTCCGAACCCGGGCTCGGAAAGTGCCCTGGATGGCCCTGACGGGTCGATGCCCAACGAGTCGGTCCAGAACACAGACGGAAACCGTGCCGTTTTGCACGTCGGAAACTCCCGCTCTGGAAGCTGGGCGACGTGCAAACGGCGGCGGAGATGTTCCTGGCGACCGGGATTCCTGGGACGACTCTCCCCCTGGGCATGCCAAGGTGCCTCTCCCAGCGGCTCTTCCTGATGCCACCCGTCCAGGACTAGGCCTCCGGGTCGGGGTCCGCCGCTGTCCACCCTACCGTCTGGGAGGCCCCTGCCATCGCCTGCGGGTCCAGAGAAGGCTGGCCTCGGAGGAACGGGTTTGGCAAGGTTCGTTCCATGGCTCTCCCTTTGGAAACCGCATCCCTGCAGTTGTTCTGATTTCCTCTTCCACGCGGTCCGTAGAAGGCCGCTGTGGTGCCACCTGGCGCCCGCACTCTGCTCCTCGGGGCGCGTTCGCATTACTGCTCCAATTTCCTTGCTGGGCTCCTGCTAGGTTCCCGTGTTCTACGTCTTCCAACTTCCGTCCTGCTCGTGGATCAGGATCCAGGAAGACATCCATGTCGTCTTCCAGGTCACAGGCCCTTTTCCTGAAGACGGGAGCATTTTCCCAAAGTGTGTGACGGGAGACGCAAAGGGCCGTACACCCGGCTTCAGGAAGCACTGTGGAGAAACCGTCTGTCCACCCACGTCTTCTGCCCTCCACGAAGGGAGCGTGCTCGAAAGCGGGGCTGAGAGTGTAAGGAGAGCGTCCTCTTCGGGACTCTGAGAAGCAAGTGTGTGGAGAAGGCACCTTCCCACCAGCCTCTGGATTCCTGCAGATAGAAACGTTTTCAGGGATGGGTGTTCGCGCTGGAGGAGAGTGCCGTGCACTTCACGGGAAGTACCAGCACGGGACACAAACCGTCCTTCAACTTCCCTATAGCTTTGGGACGACAGAAGCATGGCCCTGTGTGCGTGTGCATGAGCGTGAGTGTGTGCGTGCGCGCGCGCGTGGGGCTCGCGTGAGTGTGTGAGTGAGAGAGAGAGAGAGAGAGAGAGAGGGAGAAACCGAAGGAAAGCCCTATCGACGTACCTCTGAGCACCGTGTGTGCAGAGAATGCACCTTCGAACTCCTCTGAAGTTTCCTGAAGCTAGGCGCGTTCTGGAAAGTGTGCGTGAAAGGAGGATTCCAGGGTCCCGCCCTTAGCTCTGAGGAACCAGCCTGTGGCCAGTGCATTTCCAGCGGCCATCCTGTGTCGGGAAGACAGCCCCGTGCACGCAGGTCTGCGTCTACGCCGCAGGAAAGCGACCTCGGGCGTATCCTGAGATCCATAGGGCAGGGCTGAGCAACTGTCCCTGGACCACCAGCCTGCTGGAGGAAGGAAGCCCTGCCAAAGACTAAAAGCGTAAGGCCAGGGTCAGCTTCTTCCCTCTGAGAAACAAGTCCGTGGGGGAAGCATCTTTCACGGAAGCGCTTCCTGCTGAAGATACTTGCATTTGGAACGGAATGTGCACGTTGAGAGGCGCCATCGCCTCAGCCCTGAGAAACAGCCAGGGGCCGAGCGATCCGGTCTTTGCGCTTCCCTCTTCCTTTCTGAGGACGGGAGCGCTTTTGGAAGGCCGGGTGAGAGCCTAAGAAAGGGCCATGGACTTGACTCGGAGAAAGCAGTCGCAGTACATGGGCTGCATGGTTCCCCTCCCGTCGTGCTTCACGGAGGTACAGGCCGTTCCGAGCGAGGTGGGGACGAAGCCCAGGGGAACGGCCTCGGTCGCCAGTCTAGAGCACAGCACTGGGGAGAACCGGAATGACAACGGAGCTCCACTCAACCTCAACCCCGAGCGTCACGGGAATGCTAGGGCGCCCTCCCCTCGGGCCTCGGAGGACGTCTCCCCACTGGCGTCGCATAGACTCCTCCCCCCTCCTGGGGCGTAGCCCTGCAACTCACTGCGTCTCTGGCACGTCCCGGGGCCGAACTCTGGTTCTGAGGGTGCAAAGGACTTGGTGCTCCTGAGCGAAGCTACCCACGTTCCGTCAGGAACAGAGAGGGAAAGTTGCCCCTTGGACCCGCAGGGGTTGCTGGACCTCTGGACTCGAGCCCCAAACACGAAACTCAGCAACGCTGTGATGTTCCCAGACCCGCGCCCCCACCAGAGCCACAAAGGCCCTAATGCGAGATCTGGCCCTCAGGCGAACGGCAGCCCTGCACTCAGCCTTCGGCTAGGACTCTGGGTGGCCCATGTGTGGGCCACAAAGTCCTGCAGGCCTCTCGCCCGAGCCCTGGCCTCAGGTGACCCCGCGGGGGACCGGGCCCTGCTTGCGAGTCTCCCGTGGACTTTGGACAGCCGGTCTACGCCAGGCTGTCCCGGCAAGAACGAAGGTTTTGGAAAGCCCCGGGGATCCTGCCGGAAGACCAGGACTCCGGCGACGTCCTTTCAGCTCCGGAACAAAGGAGCTTCTCCCTGGAGGGCAAAGGAGAAGCCGGATGCTCCCCCTCATGCCCAACCTCGACGCAGCCCTCAGAGCACTTCTGCACACAGGCCTGGATTGGGCGCGGATCATCCCTCTGGGCCCCGATTCTCCCCCTGACCCCAGGCACGGCCCTGGTTTCTCCCTGGGTCTGGAGGCTGAGACGGAGGGACGACCCGCGAATGGGACGCAAGACTGGAGCCAGACCAAAGCCCCGAGAACGCAGAAGCGAAGCAGGCTGCGGGCGACGCCCCGCCCTCCAAGCGAGAGCTCAGAGCAGGATTCCGGTGACACAGGGCCCTGGACGCCACCCTGGGCCTAAGCCCTGACACCAAACCTTAACCCTGAGCTTCACCCAAAGGATCGCCCTCCCCTAGGGCCTCAGGGCAGCACTCCACACTCCCGTTGGATGGACTCCTGCCGTCGCTCGGGGGGGGAACCCTGGTCTTCCCACCCCCCCACCCCCCGGCAGTACGAGTAACCATCTCCGAACCCGGGCTCGGAAAGTGCCCTGGATGGCCCTGACGGGTCGATGCCCAACGAGTCGGTCCAGAACACAGACGGAAACCGTGCCGTTTTGCACGTCGGAAACTCCCGCTCTGGAAGCTGGGCGACGTGCAAACGGCGGCGGAGATGTTCCTGGCGACCGGGATTCCTGGGACGACTCTCCCCCTGGGGATGCCAAGGTGCCTCTCCCAGCGGCTCTTCCTGATGCCACCCGTCCAGGACTAGGCCTCCGGGTCGGGGTCCGCCGCTGTCCACCCTACCGTCTGGGAGGCCCCTGCCATCGCCTGCGGGTCCAGAGAAGGCTGGCCTCGGAGGAACGGGTTTGGCAAGGTTCGTTCCATGGCTCTCCCTTTGGAAACCGCATCCCTGCAGTTGTTCTGATTTCCTCTTCCACGCGGTCCGTAGAAGGCCGCTGTGGTGCCACCTGGCGCCCGCACTCTGCTCCTCGGGGCGCGTTCGCATTACTGCTCCAATTTCCTTGCTGGGCTCCTGCTAGGTTCCCGTGTTCTACGTCTTCCAACTTCCGTCCTGCTCGTGGATCAGGATCCAGGAAGACATCCATGTCGTCTTCCAGGTCACAGGCCCTTTTCCTGAAGACGGGAGCATTTTCCCAAAGTGTGTGACGGGAGACGCAAAGGGCCGTACACCCGGCTTCAGGAAGCACTGTGGAGAAACCGTCTGTCCACCCACGTCTTCTGCCCTCCACGAAGGGAGCGTGCTCGAAAGCGGGGCTGAGAGTGTAAGGAGAGCGTCCTCTTCGGGACTCTGAGAAGCAAGTGTGTGGAGAAGGCACCTTCCCACCAGCCTCTGGATTCCTGCAGATAGAAACGTTTTCAGGGATGGGTGTTCGCGCTGGAGGAGAGTGCCGTGCACTTCACGGGAAGTACCAGCACGGGACACAAACCGTCCTTCAACTTCCCTATAGCTTTGGGACGACAGAAGCATGGCCCTGTGTGCGTGTGCATGAGCGTGAGTGTGTGCGTGCGCGCGCGCGTGGGGCTCGCGTGAGTGTGTGAGTGAGAGAGAGAGAGAGAGAGAGAGAGAGGGAGAAACCGAAGGAAAGCCCTATCGACGTACCTCTGAGCACCGTGTGTGCAGAGAATGCACCTTCGAACTCCTCTGAAGTTTCCTGAAGCTAGGCGCGTTCTGGAAAGTGTGCGTGAAAGGAGGATTCCAGGGTCCCGCCCTTAGCTCTGAGGAACCAGCCTGTGGCCAGTGCATTTCCAGCGGCCATCCTGTGTCGGGAAGACAGCCCCGTGCACGCAGGTCTGCGTCTACGCCGCAGGAAAGCGACCTCGGGCGTATCCTGAGATCCATAGGGCAGGGCTGAGCAACTGTCCCTGGACCACCAGCCTGCTGGAGGAAGGAAGCCCTGCCAAAGACTAAAAGCGTAAGGCCAGGGTCAGCTTCTTCCCTCTGAGAAACAAGTCCGTGGGGGAAGCATCTTTCACGGAAGCGCTTCCTGCTGAAGATACTTGCATTTGGAACGGAATGTGCACGTTGAGAGGCGCCATCGCCTCAGCCCTGAGAAACAGCCAGGGGCCGAGCGATCCGGTCTTTGCGCTTCCCTCTTCCTTTCTGAGGACGGGAGCGCTTTTGGAAGGCCGGGTGAGAGCCTAAGAAAGGGCCATGGACTTGACTCGGAGAAAGCAGTCGCAGTACATGGGCTGCATGGTTCCCCTCCCGTCGTGCTTCACGGAGGTACAGGCCGTTCCGAGCGAGGTGGGGACGAAGCCCAGGGGAACGGCCTCGGTCGCCAGTCTAGAGCACAGCACTGTGGAGAACCGGAATGACAACGGAGCTCCACTCAACCTCAACCCCGAGCGTCACGGGAATGCTAGGGCACCCTCCCCTCGGGCCTCGGAGGACGTCTCCCCACTGGCGTCGCATAGACTCCTCCCCCCTCCTGGGGCGTAGCCCTGCAACTCACTGCGTCTCTGGCACGTCCCGGGGCCGAACTCTGGTTCTGAGGGTGCAAAGGACTTGGTGCTCCTGAGCGAAGCTACCCACGTTCAGTCAGGAACAGAGAGGGAAAGTTGCCCCTTGGACCCGCAGGGGTTGCTGGACCTCTGGACTCGAGCCCCAAACACGAAACTCAGCAACGCTGTGATGTTCCCACACCCGCGCCCCCACCAGAGCCACAAAGGCCCTAATGCGAGATCTGGCCCTCAGGCGAACGGCAGCCCTGCACTCAGCCTTCGGCTAGGACTCTGGGTGGCCCATGTGTGGGCCACAAAGTCCTGCAGGCCTCTCGCCCGAGCCCTGGCCTCAGGTGACCCCGCGGGGGACCGGGCCCTGCTTGCGAGTCTCCCGTGGACTTTGGACAGCCGGTCTACGCCAGGCTGTCCCGGCAAGAACGAAGGTTTTGGAAAGCCCCGGGGATCCTGCCGGAAGACCAGGACTCCGGCGACGTCCTTTCAGCTCCGGAACAAAGGAGCTTCTCCCTGGAGGGCAAAGGAGAAGCCGGATGCTCCCCCTCATGCCCAACCTCGACGCAGCCCTCAGAGCACTTCTGCACACAGGCCTGGATTGGGCGCGGATCATCCCTCTGGGCCCCGATTCTCCCCCTGACCCCAGGCACGGCCCTGGTTTCTCCCTGGGTCTGGAGGCTGAGACGGAGGGACGACCCGCGAATGGGATGCAAGACTGGAGCCAGACCAAAGCCCCGAGAACGCAGAAGCGAAGCAGGCTGCGGGCGACGCCCCGCCCTCCAAGCGAGAGCTCAGAGCAGGATTCCGGTGACACAGGGCCCTGGACGCCACCCTGGGCCTAAGCCCTGACACCAAACCTTAACCCTGAGCTTCACCCAAAGGATCGCCCTCCCCTAGGGCCTCAGGGCAGCGCTCCACACTCCCGTTGGATGGACTCCTGCCGTCGCTCGGGGGGGGAACCCTGGTCTTCCCACCCCCCCACCCCCCGGCAGTACGAGTAACCATCTCCGAACCCGGGCTCGGAAAGTGCCCTGGATGGCCCTGACGGGTCGATGCCCAACGAGTCGGTCCAGAACACAGACGGAAACCGTGCCGTTTTGCACGTCGGAAACTCCCGCTCTGGAAGCTGGGCGACGTGCAAACGGCGGCGGAGATGTTCCTGGCGACCGGGATTCCTGGGACGACTCTCCCCCTGGGGATGCCAAGGTGCCTCTCCCAGCGGCTCTTCCTGATGCCACCCGTCCAGGACTAGGCCTCCGGGTCGGGGTCCGCCGCTGTCCACCCTACCGTCTGGGAGGCCCCTGCCATCGCCTGCGGGTCCAGAGAAGGCTGGCCTCGGAGGAACGGGTTTGGCAAGGTTCGTTCCATGGCTCTCCCTTTGGAAACCGCATCCCTGCAGTTGTTCTGATTTCCTCTTCCACGCGGTCCGTAGAAGGCCGCTGTGGTGCCACCTGGCGCCCGCACTCTGCTCCTCGGGGCGCGTTCGCATTACTGCTCCAATTTCCTTGCTGGGCTCCTGCTAGGTTCCCGTGTTCTACGTCTTCCAACTTCCGTCCTGCTCGTGGATAAGGATCCAGGAAGACATCCATGTCGTCTTCCAGGTCACAGGCCCTTTTCCTGAAGACGGGAGCATTTTCCCAAAGTGTGTGACGGGAGACGCAAAGGGCCGTACACCCGGCTTCAGGAAGCACTGTGGAGAAACCGTCTGTCCACCCACGTCTTCTGCCCTCCACGAAGGGAGCGTGCTCGAAAGCGGGGCTGAGAGTGTAAGGAGAGCGTCCTCTTCGGGACTCTGAGAAGCAAGTGTGTGGAGAAGGCACCTTCCCACCAGCCTCTGGATTCCTGCAGATAGAAACGTTTTCAGGGATGGGTGTTCGCGCTGGAGGAGAGTGCCGTGCACTTCACGGGAAGTACCAGCACGGGACACAAACCGTCCTTCAACTTCCCTATAGCTTTGGGACGACAGAAGCATGGCCCTGTGTGCGTGTGCATGAGCGTGAGTGTGTGCGTGCGCGCGCGCGTGGGGCTCGCGTGAGTGTGTGAGTGAGAGAGAGAGAGAGAGAGAGAGAGAGGGAGAAACCGAAGGAAAGCCTTATCGACGTACCTCTGAGCACCGTGTGTGCAGAGAATGCACCTTCGAACTCCTCTGAAGTTTCCTGAAGCTAGGCGCGTTCTGGAAAGTGTGCGTGAAAGGAGGATTCCAGGGTCCCGCCCTTAGCTCTGAGGAACCAGCCTGTGGCCAGTGCATTTCCAGCGGCCATCCTGTGTCGGGAAGACAGCCCCGTGCACGCAGGTCTGCGTCTACGCCGCAGGAAAGCGACCTCGGGCGTATCCTGAGATCCATAGGGCAGGGCTGAGCAACTGTCCCTGGACCACCAGCCTGCTGGAGGAAGGAAGCCCTGCCAAAGACTAAAAGCGTAAGGCCAGGGTCAGCTTCTTCCCTCTGAGAAACAAGTCCGTGGGGGAAGCATCTTTCACGGAAGCGCTTCCTGCTGAAGATACTTGCATTTGGAACGGAATGTGCACGTTGAGAGGCGCCATCGCCTCAGCCCTGAGAAACAGCCAGGGGCCGAGCGATCCGGTCTTTGCGCTTCCCTCTTCCTTTCTGAGGACGGGAGCGCTTTTGGAAGGCCGGGTGAGAGCCTAAGAAAGGGCCATGGACGTGACTCGGAGAAAGCAGTCGCAGTACATGGGCTGCATGGTTCCCCTCCCGTCGTGCTTCACGGAGGTACAGGCCGTTCCGAGCGAGGTGGGGACGAAGCCCAGGGGAACGGCCTCGGTCGCCAGTCTAGAGCACAGCACTGTGGAGAACCGGAATGACAACGGAGCTCCACTCAACCTCAACCCCGAGCGTCACGGGAATGCTAGGGCGCCCTCCCCTCGGGCCTCGGAGGACGTCTCCCCACTGGCGTCGCATAGACTCCTCCCCCCTCCTGGGGCGCAGCCCTGCAACTCACTGCGTCTCTGGCACGTCCCGGGGCCGAACTCTGGTTCTGAGGGTGCAAAGGACTTGGTGCTCCTGAGCGAAGCTACCCACGTTCAGTCAGGAACAGAGAGGGAAAGTTGCCCCTTGGACCCGCAGGGGTTGCTGGACCTCTGGACTCGAGCCCCAAACACGAAACTCAGCAACGCTGTGATGTTCCCAGACCCGCGCCCCCACCAGAGCCACAAAGGCCCTAATGCGAGATCTGGCCCTCAGGCGAACGGCAGCCCTGCACTCAGCCTTCGGCTAGGACTCTGGGTGGCCCATGTGTGGGCCACAAAGTCCTGCAGGCCTCTCGCCCGAGCCCTGGCCTCAGGTGACCCCGCGGGGGACCGGGCCCTGCTTGCGAGTCTCCCGTGGACTTTGGACAGCCGGTCTACGCCAGGCTGTCCCGGCAAGAACGAAGGTTTTGGAAAGCCCCGGGGATCCTGCCGGAAGACCAGGACTCCGGCGACGTCCTTTCAGCTCCGGAACAAAGGAGCTTCTCCCTGGAGGGCAAAGGAGAAGCCGGATGCTCCCCCTCATGCCCAACCTCGACGCAGCCCTCAGAGCACTTCTGCACACAGGCCTGGATTGGGCGCGGATCATCCCTCTGGGCCCCGATTCTCCCCCTGACCCCAGGCACGGCCCTGGTTTCTCCCTGGGTCTGGAGGCTGAGACGGAGGGACGACCCGCGAATGGGACGCAAGACTGGAGCCAGACCAAAGCCCCGAGAACGCAGAAGCGAAGCAGGCTGCGGGCGACGCCCCGCCCTCCAAGCGAGAGCTCAGAGCAGGATTCCGGTGACACAGGGCCCTGGACGCCACCCTGGGCCTAAGCCCTGACACCAAACCTTAACCCTGAGCTTCACCCAAAGGATCGCCCTCCCCTAGGGCCTCAGGGCAGCGCTCCACACTCCCGTTGGATGGACTCCTGCCGTCGCTCGGGGGGGAACCCTGGTCTTCCCACCCCCCCACCCCCCGGCAGTACGAGTAACCATCTCCGAACCCGGGCTCGGAAAGTGCCCTGGATGGCCCTGACGGGTCGATGCCCAACGAGTCGGTCCAGAACACAGACGGAAACCGTGCCGTTTTGCACGTCGGAAACTCCCGCTCTGGAAGCTGGGCGACGTGCAAACGGCGGCGGAGATGTTCCTGGCGACCGGGATTCCTGGGACGACTCTCCCCCTGGGGATGCCAAGGTGCCTCTCCCAGCGGCTCTTCCTGATGCCACCTGTCCAGGACTAGGCCTCCGGGTCGGGGTCCGCCGCTGTCCACCCTACCGTCTGGGAGGCCCCTGCCATCGCCTGCGGGTCCAGAGAAGGCTGGCCTCGGAGGAACGGGTTTGGCAAGGTTCGTTCCATGGCTCTCCCTTTGGAAACCGCATCCCTGCAGTTGTTCTGATTTCCTCTTCCACGCGGTCCGTAGAAGGCCGCTGTGGTGCCACCTGGCGCCCGCACTCTGCTCCTCGGGGCGCGTTCGCATTACTGCTCCAATTTCCTTGCTGGGCTCCTGCTAGGTTCCCGTGTTCTACGTCTTCCAACTTCCGTCCTGCTCGTGGATCAGGATCCAGGAAGACATCCATGTCGTCTTCCAGGTCACAGGCCCTTTTCCTGAAGACGGGAGCATTTTCCCAAAGTGTGTGACGGGAGACGCAAAGGGCCGTACACCCGGCTTCAGGAAGCACTGTGGAGAAACCGTCTGTCCACCCACGTCTTCTGCCCTCCACGAAGGGAGCGTGCTCGAAAGCGGGGCTGAGAGTGTAAGGAGAGCGTCCTCTTCGGGACTCTGAGAAGCAAGTGTGTGGAGAAGGCACCTTCCCACCAGCCTCTGGATTCCTGCAGATAGAAACGTTTTCAGGGATGGGTGTTCGCGCTGGAGGAGAGTGCCGTGCACTTCACGGGAAGTACCAGCACGGGACACAAACCGTCCTTCAACTTCCCTATAGCTTTGGGACGACAGAAGCATGGCCCTGTGTGCGTGTGCATGAGCGTGAGTGTGTGCGTGCGCGCGCGCGTGGGGCTCGCGTGAGTGTGTGAGTGAGAGAGAGAGAGAGAGAGAGAGAGAGGGAGAAACCGAAGGAAAGCCCTATCGACGTACCTCTGAGCACCGTGTGTGCAGAGAATGCACCTTCGAACTCCTCTGAAGTTTCCTGAAGCTAGGCGCGTTCTGGAAAGTGTGCGTGAAAGGAGGATTCCAGGGTCCCGCCCTTAGCTCTGAGGAACCAGCCTGTGGCCAGTGCATTTCCAGCGGCCATCCTGTGTCGGGAAGACAGCCCCGTGCACGCAGGTCTGCGTCTACGCCGCAGGAAAGCGACCTCGGGCGTATCCTGAGATCCATAGGGCAGGGCTGAGCAACTGTCCCTGGACCACCAGCCTGCTGGAGGAAGGAAGCCCTGCCAAAGACTAAAAGCGTAAGGCCAGGGTCAGCTTCTTCCCTCTGAGAAACAAGTCCGTGGGGGAAGCATCTTTCACGGAAGCGCTTCCTGCTGAAGATACTTGCATTTGGAACGGAATGTGCACGTTGAGAGGCGCCATCGCCTCAGCCCTGAGAAACAGCCAGGGGCCGAGCGATCCGGTCTTTGCGCTTCCCTCTTCCTTTCTGAGGACGGGAGCGCTTTTGGAAGGCCGGGTGAGAGCCTAAGAAAGGGCCATGGACGTGACTCGGAGAAAGCAGTCGCAGTACATGGGCTGCATGGTTCCCCTCCCGTCGTGCTTCACGGAGGTACAGGCCGTTCCGAGCGAGGTGGGGACGAAGCCCAGGGGAACGGCCTCGGTCGCCAGTCTAGAGCACAGCACTGTGGAGAACCGGAATGACAACGGAGCTCCACTCAACCTCAACCCCGAGCGTCACGGGAATGCTAGGGCGCCCTCCCCTCGGGCCTCGGAGGACGTCTCCCCACTGGCGTCGCATAGACTCCTCCCCCCTCCTGGGGCGCAGCCCTGCAACTCACTGCGTCTCTGGCACGTCCCGGGGCTGAACTCTGGTTCTGAGGGTGCAAAGGACTTGGTGCTCCTGAGCGAAGCTACCCACGTTCAGTCAGGAACAGAGAGGGAAAGTTGCCCCTTGGACCCGCAGGGGTTGCTGGACCTCTGGACTCGAGCCCCAAACACGAAACTCAGCAACGCTGTGATGTTCCCACACCCGCGCCCCCACCAGAGCCACAAAGGCCCTAATGCGAGATCTGGCCCTCAGGCG
This sequence comes from Martes martes, assembly GCF_963455335.1. NCBI lineage: Eukaryota > Metazoa > Chordata > Mammalia > Carnivora > Mustelidae > Martes > Martes martes. The sequence goes on from NW_027666284.1 coordinate 135,866, forward strand.
AACGGCAGCCCTGCACTCAGCCTTCGGCTAGGACTCTGGGTGGCCCATGTGTGGGCCACAAAGTCCTGCAGGCCTCTCGCCCGAGCCCTGGCCTCAGGTGACCCCGCGGGGGACCGGGCCCTGCTTGCGAGTCTCCCGTGGACTTTGGACAGCCGGTCTACGCCAGGCTGTCCCGGCAAGAACGAAGGTTTTGGAAAGCCCCGGGGATCCTGCCGGAAGACCAGGACTCCGGCGACGTCCTTTCAGCTCCGGAACAAAGGAGCTTCTCCCTGGAGGGCAAAGGAGAAGCCGGATGCTCCCCCTCATGCCCAACCTCGACGCAGCCCTCAGAGCACTTCTGCACACAGGCCTGGATTGGGCGCGGATCATCCCTCTGGGCCCCGATTCTCCCCCTGACCCCAGGCACGGCCCTGGTTTCTCCCTGGGTCTGGAGGCTGAGACGGAGGGACGACCCGCGAATGGGACGCAAGACTGGAGCCAGACCAAAGCCCCGAGAACGCAGAAGCGAAGCAGGCTGCGGGCGACGCCCCGCCCTCCAAGCGAGAGCTCAGAGCAGGATTCCGGTGACACAGGGCCCTGGACGCCACCCTGGGCCTAAGCCCTGACACCAAACCTTAACCCTGAGCTTCACCCAAAGGATCGCCCTCCCCTAGGGCCTCAGGGCAGCGCTCCACACTCCCGTTGGATGGACTCCTGCCGTCGCTCGGGGGGGAACCCTGGTCTTCCCACCCCCCCACCCCCCGGCAGTACGAGTAACCATCTCCGAACCCGGGCTCGGAAAGTGCCCTGGATGGCCCTGACGGGTCGATGCCCAACGAGTCGGTCCAGAACACAGACGGAAACCGTGCCGTTTTGCACGTCGGAAACTCCCGCTCTGGAAGCTGGGCGACGTGCAAACGGCGGCGGAGATGTTCCTGGCGACCGGGATTCCTGGGACGACTCTCCCCCTGGGGATGCCAAGGTGCCTCTCCCAGCGGCTCTTCCTGATGCCACCCGTCCAGGACTAGGCCTCCGGGTCGGGGTCCGCCGCTGTCCACCCTACCGTCTGGGAGGCCCCTGCCATCGCCTGCGGGTCCAGAGAAGGCTGGCCTCGGAGGAACGGGTTTGGCAAGGTTCGTTCCATGGCTCTCCCTTTGGAAACCGCATCCCTGCAGTTGTTCTGATTTCCTCTTCCACGCGGTCCGTAGAAGGCCGCTGTGGTGCCACCTGGCGCCCGCACTCTGCTCCTCGGGGCGCGTTCGCATTACTGCTCCAATTTCCTTGCTGGGCTCCTGCTAGGTTCCCGTGTTCTACGTCTTCCAACTTCCGTCCTGCTCGTGGATCAGGATCCAGGAAGACATCCATGTCGTCTTCCAGGTCACAGGCCCTTTTCCTGAAGACGGGAGCATTTTCCCAAAGTGTGTGACGGGAGACGCAAAGGGCCGTACACCCGGCTTCAGGAAGCACTGTGGAGAAACCGTCTGTCCACCCACGTCTTCTGCCCTCCACGAAGGGAGCGTGCTCGAAAGCGGGGCTGAGAGTGTAAGGAGAGCGTCCTCTTCGGGACTCTGAGAAGCAAGTGTGTGGAGAAGGCACCTTCCCACCAGCCTCTGGATTCCTGCAGATAGAAACGTTTTCAGGGATGGGTGTTCGCGCTGGAGGAGAGTGCCGTGCACTTCACGGGAAGTACCAGCACGGGACACAAACCGTCCTTCAACTTCCCTATAGCTTTGGGACGACAGAAGCATGGCCCTGTGTGCGTGTGCATGAGCGTGAGTGTGTGCGTGCGCGCGCGCGTGGGGCTCGCGTGAGTGTGTGAGTGAGAGAGAGAGAGAGAGAGAGAGAGAGGGAGAAACCGAAGGAAAGCCCTATCGACGTACCTCTGAGCACCGTGTGTGCAGAGAATGCACCTTCGAACTCCTCTGAAGTTTCCTGAAGCTAGGCGCGTTCTCGAAAGTGTGCGTGAAAGGAGGATTCCAGGGTCCCGCCCTTAGCTCTGAGGAACCAGCCTGTGGCCAGTGCATTTCCAGCGGCCATCCTGTGTCGGGAAGACAGCCCCGTGCACGCAGGTCTGCGTCTACGCCGCAGGAAAGCGACCTCGGGCGTATCCTGAGATCCATAGGGCAGGGCTGAGCAACTGTCCCTGGACCACCAGCCTGCTGGAGGAAGGAAGCCCTGCCAAAGACTAAAAGCGTAAGGCCAGGGTCAGCTTCTTCCCTCTGAGAAACAAGTCCGTGGGGGAAGCATCTTTCACGGAAGCGCTTCCTGCTGAAGATACTTGCATTTGGAACGGAATGTGCACGTTGAGAGGCGCCATCGCCTCAGCCCTGAGAAACAGCCAGGGGCCGAGCGATCCGGTCTTTGCGCTTCCCTCTTCCTTTCTGAGGACGGGAGCGCTTTTGGAAGGCCGGGTGAGAGCCTAAGAAAGGGCCATGGACGTGACTCGGAGAAAGCAGTCGCAGTACATGGGCTGCATGGTTCCCCTCCCGTCGTGCTTCACGGAGGTACAGGCCGTTCCGAGCGAGGTGGGGACGAAGCCCAGGGGAACGGCCTCGGTCGCCAGTCTAGAGCACAGCACTGTGGAGAACCGGAATGACAACGGAGCTCCACTCAACCTCAACCCCGAGCGTCACGGGAATGCTAGGGCGCCCTCCCCTCGGGCCTCGGAGGACGTCTCCCCACTGGCGTCGCATAGACTCCTCCCCCCTCCTGGGGCGCAGCCCTGCAACTCACTGCGTCTCTGGCACGTCCCGGGGCCGAACTCTGGTTCTGAGGGTGCAAAGGACTTGGTGCTCCTGAGCGAAGCTACCCACGTTCAGTCAGGAACAGAGAGGGAAAGTTGCCCCTTGGACCCGCAGGGGTTGCTGGACCTCTGGACTCGAGCCCCAAACACGAAACTCAGCAACGCTGTGATGTTCCCACACCCGCGCCCCCACCAGAGCCACAAAGGCCCTAATGCGAGATCTGGCCCTCAGGCGAACGGCAGCCCTGCACTCAGCCTTCGGCTAGGACTCTGGGTGGCCCATGTGTGGGCCACAAAGTCCTGCAGGCCTCTCGCCCGAGCCCTGGCCTCAGGTGACCCCGCGGGGGACCGGGCCCTGCTTGCGAGTCTCCCGTGGACTTTGGACAGCCGGTCTACGCCAGGCTGTCCCGGCAAGAACGAAGGTTTTGGAAAGCCCCGGGGATCCTGCCGGAAGACCAGGACTCCGGCGACGTCCTTTCAGCTCCGGAACAAAGGAGCTTCTCCCTGGAGGGCAAAGGAGAAGCCGGATGCTCCCCCTCATGCCCAACCTCGACGCAGCCCTCAGAGCACTTCTGCACACAGGCCTGGATTGGGCGCGGATCATCCCTCTGGGCCCCGATTCTCCCCCTGACCCCAGGCACGGCCCTGGTTTCTCCCTGGGTCTGGAGGCTGAGACGGAGGGACGACCCGCGAATGGGACGCAAGACTGGAGCCAGACCAAAGCCCCGAGAACGCAGAAGCGAAGCAGGCTGCGGGCGACGCCCCGCCCTCCAAGCGAGAGCTCAGAGCAGGATTCCGGTGACACAGGGCCCTGGACGCCACCCTGGGCCTAAGCCCTGACACCAAACCTTAACCCTGAGCTTCACCCAAAGGATCGCCCTCCCCTCGGGCCTCAGGGCAGCGCTCCACACTCCCGTTGGATGGACTCCTGCCGTCGCTCGGGGGGGAACCCTGGTCTTCCCACCCCCCCACCCCCCGGCAGTACGAGTAACCATCTCCGAACCCGGGCTCGGAAAGTGCCCTGGATGGCCCTGACGGGTCGATGCCCAACGAGTCGGTCCAGAACACAGACGGAAACCGTGCCGTTTTGCACGTCGGAAACTCCCGCTCTGGAAGCTGGGCGACGTGCAAACGGCGGCGGAGATGTTCCTGGCGACCGGGATTCCTGGGACGACTCTCCCCCTGGGCATGCCAAGGTGCCTCTCCCAGCGGCTCTTCCTGATGCCACCCGTCCAGGACTAGGCCTCCGGGTCGGGGTCCGCCGCTGTCCACCCTACCGTCTGGGAGGCCCCTGCCATCGCCTGCGGGTCCAGAGAAGGCTGGCCTCGGAGGAACGGGTTTGGCAAGGTTCGTTCCATGGCTCTCCCTTTGGAAACCGCATCCCTGCAGTTGTTCTGATTTCCTCTTCCACGCGGTCCGTAGAAGGCCGCTGTGGTGCCACCTGGCGCCCGCACTCTGCTCCTCGGGGCGCGTTCGCATTACTGCTCCAATTTCCTTGCTGGGCTCCTGCTAGGTTCCCGTGTTCTACGTCTTCCAACTTCCGTCCTGCTCGTGGATCAGGATCCAGGAAGACATCCATGTCGTCTTCCAGGTCACAGGCCCTTTTCCTGAAGACGGGAGCATTTTCCCAAAGTGTGTGACGGGAGACGCAAAGGGCCGTACACCCGGCTTCAGGAAGCACTGTGGAGAAACCGTCTGTCCACCCACGTCTTCTGCCCTCCACGAAGGGAGCGTGCTCGAAAGCGGGGCTGAGAGTGTAAGGAGAGCGTCCTCTTCGGGACTCTGAGAAGCAAGTGTGTGGAGAAGGCACCTTCCCACCAGCCTCTGGATTCCTGCAGATAGAAACGTTTTCAGGGATGGGTGTTCGCGCTGGAGGAGAGTGCCGTGCACTTCACGGGAAGTACCAGCACGGGACACAAACCGTCCTTCAACTTCCCTATAGCTTTGGGACGACAGAAGCATGGCCCTGTGTGCGTGTGCATGAGCGTGAGTGTGTGCGTGCGCGCGCGCGTGGGGCTCGCGTGAGTGTGTGAGTGAGAGAGAGAGAGAGAGAGAGGGAGAAACCGAAGGAAAGCCCTATCGACGTACCTCTGAGCACCGTGTGTGCAGAGAATGCACCTTCGAACTCCTCTGAAGTTTCCTGAAGCTAGGCGCGTTCTGGAAAGTGTGCGTGAAAGGAGGATTCCAGGGTCCCGCCCTTAGCTCTGAGGAACCAGCCTGTGGCCAGTGCATTTCCAGCGGCCATCCTGTGTCGGGAAGACAGCCCCGTGCACGCAGGTCTGCGTCTACGCCGCAGGAAAGCGACCTCGGGCGTATCCTGAGATCCATAGGGCAGGGCTGAGCAACTGTCCCTGGACCACCAGCCTGCTGGAGGAAGGAAGCCCTGCCAAAGACTAAAAGCGTAAGGCCAGGGTCAGCTTCTTCCCTCTGAGAAACAAGTCTGTGGGGGAAGCATCTTTCACGGAAGCGCTTCCTGCTGAAGATACTTGCATTTGGAACGGAATGTGCACGTTGAGAGGCGCCATCGCCTCAGCCCTGAGAAACAGCCAGGGGCCGAGCGATCCGGTCTTTGCGCTTCCCTCTTCCTTTCTGAGGACGGGAGCGCTTTTGGAAGGCCGGGTGAGAGCCTAAGAAAGGGCCATGGACTTGACTCGGAGAAAGCAGTCGCAGTACATGGGCTGCATGGTTCCCCTCCCGTCGTGCTTCACGGAGGTACAGGCCGTTCCGAGCGAGGTGGGGACGAAGCCCAGGGGAACGGCCTCGGTCGCCAGTCTAGAGCACAGCACTGTGGAGAACCGGAATGACAACGGAGCTCCACTCAACCTCAACCCCGAGCGTCACGGGAATGCTAGGGCGCCCTCCCCTCGGGCCTCGGAGGACGTCTCCCCACTGGCGTCGCATAGACTCCTCCCCCCTCCTGGGGCGCAGCCCTGCAACTCACTGCGTCTCTGGCACGTCCCGGGGCCGAACTCTGGTTCTGAGGGTGCAAAGGACTTGGTGCTCCTGAGCGAAGCTACCCACGTTCAGTCAGGAACAGAGAGGGAAAGTTGCCCCTTGGACCCGCAGGGGTTGCTGGACCTCTGGACTCGAGCCCCAAACACGAAACTCAGCAACGCTGTGATGTTCCCACACCCGCGCCCCCACCAGAGCCACAAAGGCCCTAATGCGAGATCTGGCCCTCAGGCGAACGGCAGCCCTGCACTCAGCCTTCGGCTAGGACTCTGGGTGGCCCATGTGTGGGCCACAAAGTCCTGCAGGCCTCTCGCCCGAGCCCTGGCCTCAGGTGACCCCGCGGGGGACCGGGCCCTGCTTGCGAGTCTCCCGTGGACTTTGGACAGCCGGTCTACGCCAGGCTGTCCCGGCAAGAACGAAGGTTTTGGAAAGCCCCGGGGATCCTGCCGGAAGACCAGGACTCCGGCGACGTCCTTTCAGCTCCGGAACAAAGGAGCTTCTCCCTGGAGGGCAAAGGAGAAGCCGGATGCTCCCCCTCATGCCCAACCTCGACGCAGCCCTCAGAGCACTTCTGCACACAGGCCTGGATTGGGCGCGGATCATCCCTCTGGGCCCCGATTCTCCCCCTGACCCCAGGCACGGCCCTGGTTTCTCCCTGGGTCTGGAGGCTGAGACGGAGGGACGACCCGCGAATGGGACGCAAGACTGGAGCCAGACCAAAGCCCCGAGAACGCAGAAGCGAAGCAGGCTGCGGGCGACGCCCCGCCCTCCAAGCGAGAGCTCAGAGCAGGATTCCGGTGACACAGGGCCCTGGACGCCACCCTGGGCCTAAGCCCTGACACCAAACCTTAACCCTGAGCTTCACCCAAAGGATCGCCCTCCCCTCGGGCCTCAGGGCAGCGCTCCACACTCCCGTTGGATGGACTCCTGCCGTCGCTCGGGGGGGAACCCTGGTCTTCCCACCCCCCCACCCCCCGGCAGTACGAGTAACCATCTCCGAACCCGGGCTCAGAAAGTGCCCTGGATGGCCCTGACGGGTCGATGCCCAACGAGTCGGTCCAGAACACAGACGGAAACCGTGCCGTTTTGCACGTCGGAAACTCCCGCTCTGGAAGCTGGGCGACGTGCAAACGGCGGCGGAGATGTTCCTGGCGACCGGGATTCCTGGGACGACTCTCCCCCTGGGCATGCCAAGGTGCCTCTCCCAGCGGCTCTTCCTGATGCCACCCGTCCAGGACTAGGCCTCCGGGTCGGGGTCCGCCGCTGTCCACCCTACCGTCTGGGAGGCCCCTGCCATCGCCTGCGGGTCCAGAGAAGGCTGGCCTCGGAGGAACGGGTTTGGCAAGGTTCGTTCCATGGCTCTCCCTTTGGAAACCGCATCCCTGCAGTTGTTCTGATTTCCTCTTCCACGCGGTCCGTAGAAGGCCGCTGTGGTGCCACCTGGCGCCCGCACTCTGCTCCTCGGGGCGCGTTCGCATTACTGCTCCAATTTCCTTGCTGGGCTCCTGCTAGGTTCCCGTGTTCTACGTCTTCCAACTTCCGTCCTGCTCGTGGATCAGGATCCAGGAAGACATCCATGTCGTCTTCCAGGTCACAGGCCCTTTTCCTGAAGACGGGAGCATTTTCCCAAAGTGTGTGACGGGAGACGCAAAGGGCCGTACACCCGGCTTCAGGAAGCACTGTGGAGAAACCGTCTGTCCACCCACGTCTTCTGCCCTCCACGAAGGGAGCGTGCTCGAAAGCGGGGCTGAGAGTGTAAGGAGAGCGTCCTCTTCGGGACTCTGAGAAGCAAGTGTGTGGAGAAGGCACCTTCCCACCAGCCTCTGGATTCCTGCAGATAGAAACGTTTTCAGGGATGGGTGTTCGCGCTGGAGGAGAGTGCCGTGCACTTCACGGGAAGTACCAGCACGGGACACAAACCGTCCTTCAACTTCCCTATAGCTTTGGGACGACAGAAGCATGGCCCTGTGTGCGTGTGCATGAGCGTGAGTGTGTGCGTGCGCGCGCGCGTGGGGCTCGCGTGAGTGTGTGAGTGAGAGAGAGAGAGAGAGAGAGGGAGAAACCGAAGGAAAGCCCTATCGACGTACCTCTGAGCACCGTGTGTGCAGAGAATGCACCTTCGAACTCCTCTGAAGTTTCCTGAAGCTAGGCGCGTTCTCGAAAGTGTGCGTGAAAGGAGGATTCCAGGGTCCCGCCCTTAGCTCTGAGGAACCAGCCTGTGGCCAGTGCATTTCCAGCGGCCATCCTGTGTCGGGAAGACAGCCCCGTGCACGCAGGTCTGCGTCTACGCCGCAGGAAAGCGACCTCGGGCATATCCTGAGATCCATAGGGCAGGGCTGAGCAACTGTCCCTGGACCACCAGCCTGCTGGAGGAAGGAAGCCCTGCCAAAGACTAAAAGCGTAAGGCCAGGGTCAGCTTCTTCCCTCTGAGAAACAAGTCCGTGGGGGAAGCATCTTTCACGGAAGCGCTTCCTGCTGAAGATACTTGCATTTGGAACGGAATGTGCACGTTGAGAGGCGCCATCGCCTCAGCCCTGAGAAACAGCCAGGGGCCGAGCGATCCGGTCTTTGCGCTTCCCTCTTCCTTTCTGAGGACGGGAGCGCTTTTGGAAGGCCGGGTGAGAGCCTAAGAAAGGGCCATGGACTTGACTCGGAGAAAGCAGTCGCAGTACATGGGCTGCATGGTTCCCCTCCCGTCGTGCTTCACGGAGGTACAGGCCGTTCCGAGCGAGGTGGGGACGAAGCCCAGGGGAACGGCCTCGGTCGCCAGTCTAGAGCACAGCACTGTGGAGAACCGGAATGACAACGGAGCTCCACTCAACCTCAACCCCGAGCGTCACGGGAATGCTAGGGCGCCCTCCCCTCGGGCCTCGGAGGACGTCTCCCCACTGGCGTCGCATAGACTCCTCCCCCCTCCTGGGGCGTAGCCCTGCAACTCACTGCGTCTCTGGCACGTCCCGGGGCCGAACTCTGGTTCTGAGGGTGCAAAGGACTTGGTGCTCCTGAGCGAAGCTACCCACGTTCAGTCAGGAACAGAGAGGGAAAGTTGCCCCTTGGACCCGCAGGGGTTGCTGGACCTCTGGACTCGAGCCCCAAACACGAAACTCAGCAACGCTGTGATGTTCCCAGACCCGCGCCCCCACCAGAGCCACAAAGGCCCTAATGCGAGATCTGGCCCTCAGGCGAACGGCAGCCCTGCACTCAGCCTTCGGCTAGGACTCTGGGTGGCCCATGTGTGGGCCACAAAGTCCTGCAGGCCTCTCGCCCGAGCCCTGGCCTCAGGTGACCCCGCGGGGGACCGGGCCCTGCTTGCGAGTCTCCCGTGGACTTTGGACAGCCGGTCTACGCCAGGCTGTCCCGGCAAGAACGAAGGTTTTGGAAAGCCCCGGGGATCCTGCCGGAAGACCAGGACTCCGGCGACGTCCTTTCAGCTCCGGAACAAAGGAGCTTCTCCCTGGAGGGCAAAGGAGAAGCCGGATGCTCCCCCTCATGCCCAACCTCGACGCAGCCCTCAGAGCACTTCTGCACACAGGCCTGGATTGGGCGCGGATCATCCCTCTGGGCCCCGATTCTCCCCCTGACCCCAGGCACGGCCCTGGTTTCTCCCTGGGTCTGGAGGCTGAGACGGAGGGACGACCCGCGAATGGGACGCAAGACTGGAGCCAGACCAAAGCCCCGAGAACGCAGAAGCGAAGCAGGCTGCGGGCGACGCCCCGCCCTCCAAGCGAGAGCTCAGAGCAGGATTCCGGTGACACAGGGCCCTGGACGCCACCCTGGGCCTAAGCCCTGACACCAAACCTTAACCCTGAGCTTCACCCAAAGGATCGCCCTCCCCTAGGGCCTCAGGGCAGCGCTCCACACTCCCGTTGGATGGACTCCTGCCGTCGCTCGGGGGGGAACCCTGGTCTTCCCACCCCCCCACCCCCCGGCAGTACGAGTAACCATCTCCGAACCCGGGCTCGGAAAGTGCCCTGGATGGCCCTGACGGGTCGATGCCCAACGAGTCGGTCCAGAACACAGACGGAAACCGTGCCGTTTTGCACGTCGGAAACTCCCGCTCTGGAAGCTGGGCGACGTGCAAACGGCGGCGGAGATGTTCCTGGCGACCGGGATTCCTGGGACGACTCTCCCCCTGGGCATGCCAAGGTGCCTCTCCCAGCGGCTCTTCCTGATGCCACCCGTCCAGGACTAGGCCTCCGGGTCGGGGTCCGCCGCTGTCCACCCTACCGTCTGGGAGGCCCCTGCCATCGCCTGCGGGTCCAGAGAAGGCTGGCCTCGGAGGAACGGGTTTGGCAAGGTTCGTTCCATGGCTCTCCCTTTGGAAACCGCATCCCTGCAGTTGTTCTGATTTCCTCTTCCACGCGGTCCGTAGAAGGCCGCTGTGGTGCCACCTGGCGCCCGCACTCTGCTCCTCGGGGCGCGTTCGCATTACTGCTCCAATTTCCTTGCTGGGCTCCTGCTAGGTTCCCGTGTTCTACGTCTTCCAACTTCCGTCCTGCTCGTGGATCAGGATCCAGGAAGACATCCATGTCGTCTTCCAGGTCACAGGCCCTTTTCCTGAAGACGGGAGCATTTTCCCAAAGTGTGTGACGGGAGACGCAAAGGGCCGTACACCCGGCTTCAGGAAGCACTGTGGAGAAACCGTCTGTCCACCCACGTCTTCTGCCCTCCACGAAGGGAGCGTGCTCGAAAGCGGGGCTGAGAGTGTAAGGAGAGCGTCCTCTTCGGGACTCTGAGAAGCAAGTGTGTGGAGAAGGCACCTTCCCACCAGCCTCTGGATTCCTGCAGATAGAAACGTTTTCAGGGATGGGTGTTCGCACTGGAGGAGAGTGCCGTGCACTTCACGGGAAGTACCAGCACGGGACACAAACCGTCCTTCAACTTCCCTATAGCTTTGGGACGACAGAAGCATGGCCCTGTGTGCGTGTGCATGAGCGTGAGTGTGTGCGTGCGCGCGCGCGTGGGGCTCGCGTGAGTGTGTGAGTGAGAGAGAGAGAGAGAGAGAGAGAGAGGGAGAAACCGAAGGAAAGCCCTATCGACGTACCTCTGAGCACCGTGTGTGCAGAGAATGCACCTTCGAACTCCTCTGAAGTTTCCTGAAGCTAGGCGCGTTCTGGAAAGTGTGCGTGAAAGGAGGATTCCAGGGTCCCGCCCTTAGCTCTGAGGAACCAGCCTGTGGCCAGTGCATTTCCAGCGGCCATCCTGTGTCGGGAAGACAGCCCCGTGCACGCAGGTCTGCGTCTACGCCGCAGGAAAGCGACCTCGGGCGTATCCTGAGATCCATAGGGCAGGGCTGAGCAACTGTCCCTGGACCACCAGCCTGCTGGAGGAAGGAAGCCCTGCCAAAGACTAAAAGCGTAAGGCCAGGGTCAGCTTCTTCCCTCTGAGAAACAAGTCCGTGGGGGAAGCATCTTTCACGGAAGCGCTTCCTGCTGAAGATACTTGCATTTGGAACGGAATGTGCACGTTGAGAGGTGCCATCGCCTCAGCCCTGAGAAACAGCCAGGGGCCGAGCGATCCGGTCTTTGCGCTTCCCTCTTCCTTTCTGAGGACGGGAGCGCTTTTGGAAGGCCGGGTGAGAGCCTAAGAAAGGGCCATGGACTTGACTCGGAGAAAGCAGTCGCAGTACATGGGCTGCATGGTTCCCCTCCCGTCGTGCTTCACGGAGGTACAGGCCGTTCCGAGCGAGGTGGGGACGAAGCCCAGGGGAACGGCCTCGGTCGCCAGTCTAGAGCACAGCACTGTGGAGAACCGGAATGACAACGGAGCTCCACTCAACCTCAACCCCGAGCGTCACGGGAATGCTAGGGCGCCCTCCCCTCGGGCCTCGGAGGACGTCTCCCCACTGGCGTCGCATAGACTCCTCCCCCCTCCTGGGGCGCAGCCCTGCAACTCACTGCGTCTCTGGCACGTCCCGGGGCCGAACTCTGGTTCTGAGGGTGCAAAGGACTTGGTGCTCCTGAGCGAAGCTACCCACGTTCAGTCAGGAACAGAGAGGGAAAGTTGCCCCTTGGACCCGCAGGGGTTGCTGGACCTCTGGACTCGAGCCCCAAACACGAAACTCAGCAACGCTGTGATGTTCCCACACCCGCGCCCCCACCAGAGCCACAAAGGCCCTAATGCGAGATCTGGCCCTCAGGCGAACGGCAGCCCTGCACTCAGCCTTCGGCTAGGACTCTGGGTGGCCCATGTGTGGGCCACAAAGTCCTGCAGGCCTCTCGCCCGAGCCCTGGCCTCAGGTGACCCCGCGGGGGACCGGGCCCTGCTTGCGAGTCTCCCGTGGACTTTGGACAGCCGGTCTACGCCAGGCTGTCCCGGCAAGAACGAAGGTTTTGGAAAGCCCCGGGGATCCTGCCGGAAGACCAGGACTCCGGCGACGTCCTTTCAGCTCCGGAACAAAGGAGCTTCTCCCTGGAGGGCAAAGGAGAAGCCGGATGCTCCCCCTCATGCCCAACCTCGACGCAGCCCTCAGAGCACTTCTGCACACAGGCCTGGATTGGGCGCGGATCATCCCTCTGGGCCCCGATTCTCCCCCTGACCCCAGGCACGGCCCTGGTTTCTCCCTGGGTCTGGAGGCTGAGACGGAGGGACGACCCGCGAATGGGACGCAAGACTGGAGCCAGACCAAAGCCCCGAGAACGCAGAAGCGAAGCAGGCTGCGGGCGACGCCCCGCCCTCCAAGCGAGAGCTCAGAGCAGGATTCCGGTGACACAGGGCCCTGGACGCCACCCTGGGCCTAAGCCCTGACACCAAACCTTAACCCTGAGCTTCACCCAAAGGATCGCCCTCCCCTCGGGCCTCAGGGCAGCGCTCCACACTCCCGTTGGATGGACTCCTGCCGTCGCTCGGGGGGGAACCCTGGTCTTCCCACCCCCCCACCCCCCGGCAGTACGAGTAACCATCTCCGAACCCGGGCTCGGAAAGTGCCCTGGATGGCCCTGACGGGTCGATGCCCAACGAGTCGGTCCAGAACACAGACGGAAACCGTGCCGTTTTGCACGTCGGAAACTCCCGCTCTGGAAGCTGGGCGACGTGCAAACGGCGGCGGAGATGTTCCTGGCGACCGGGATTCCTGGGACGACTCTCCCCCTGGGGATGCCAAGGTGCCTCTCCCAGCGGCTCTTCCTGATGCCACCCGTCCAGGACTAGGCCTCCGGGTCGGGGTCCGCCGCTGTCCACCCTACCGTCTGGGAGGCCCCTGCCATCGCCTGCGGGTCCAGAGAAGGCTGGCCTCGGAGGAACGGGTTTGGCAAGGTTCGTTCCATGGCTCTCCCTTTGGAAACCGCATCCCTGCAGTTGTTCTGATTTCCTCTTCCACGCGGTCCGTAGAAGGCCGCTGTGGTGCCACCTGGCGCCCGCACTCTGCTCCTCGGGGCGCGTTCGCATTACTGCTCCAATTTCCTTGCTGGGCTCCTGCTAGGTTCCCATGTTCTACGTCTTCCAACTTCCGTCCTGCTCGTGGATCAGGATCCAGGAAGACATCCATGTCGTCTTCCAGGTCACAGGCCCTTTTCCTGAAGACGGGAGCATTTTCCCAAAGTGTGTGACGGGAGACGCAAAGGGCCGTACACCCGGCTTCAGGAAGCACTGTGGAGAAACCGTCTGTCCACCCACGTCTTCTGCCCTCCACGAAGGGAGCGTGCTCGAAAGCGGGGCTGAGAGTGTAAGGAGAGCGTCCTCTTCGGGACTCTGAGAAGCAAGTGTGTGGAGAAGGCACCTTCCCACCAGCCTCTGGATTCCTGCAGATAGAAACGTTTTCAGGGATGGGTGTTCGCGCTGGAGGAGAGTGCCGTGCACTTCACGGGAAGTACCAGCACGGGACACAAACCGTCCTTCAACTTCCCTATAGCTTTGGGACGACAGAAGCATGGCCCTGTGTGCGTGTGCATGAGCGTGAGTGTGTGCGTGCGCGCGCGCGTGGGGCTCGCGTGAGTGTGTGAGTGAGAGAGAGAGAGAGAGAGAGAGAGAGGGAGAAACCGAAGGAAAGCCCTATCGACGTACCTCTGAGCACCGTGTGTGCAGAGAATGCACCTTCGAACTCCTCTGAAGTTTCCTGAAGCTAGGCGCGTTCTCGAAAGTGTGCGTGAAAGGAGGATTCCAGGGTCCCGCCCTTAGCTCTGAGGAACCAGCCTGTGGCCAGTGCATTTCCAGCGGCCATCCTGTGTCGGGAAGACAGCCCCGTGCACGCAGGTCTGCGTCTACGCCGCAGGAAAGCGACCTCGGGCGTATCCTGAGATCCATAGGGCAGGGCTGAGCAACTGTCCCTGGACCACCAGCCTGCTGGAGGAAGGAAGCCCTGCCAAAGACTAAAAGCGTAAGGCCAGGGTCAGCTTCTTCCCTCTGAGAAACAAGTCCGTGGGGGAAGCATCTTTCACGGAAGCGCTTCCTGCTGAAGATACTTGCATTTGGAACGGAATGTGCACGTTGAGAGGCGCCATCGCCTCAGCCCTGAGAAACAGCCAGGGGCCGAGCGATCCGGTCTTTGCGCTTCCCTCTTCCTTTCTGAGGACGGGAGCGCTTTTGGAAGGCCGGGTGAGAGCCTAAGAAAGGGCCATGGACTTGACTCGGAGAAAGCAGTCGCAGTACATGGGCTGCATGGTTCCCCTCCCGTCGTGCTTCACGGAGGTACAGGCCGTTCCGAGCGAGGTGGGGACGAAGCCCAGGGGAACGGCCTCGGTCGCCAGTCTAGAGCACAGCACTGGGGAGAACCGGAATGACAACGGAGCTCCACTCAACCTCAACCCCGAGCGTCACGGGAATGCTAGGGCGCCCTCCCCTCGGGCCTCGGAGGACGTCTCCCCACTGGCGTCGCATAGACTCCTCCCCCCTCCTGGGGCGTAGCCCTGCAACTCACTGCGTCTCTGGCACGTCCCGGGGCCGAACTCTGGTTCTGAGGGTGCAAAGGACTTGGTGCTCCTGAGCGAAGCTACCCACGTTCCGTCAGGAACAGAGAGGGAAAGTTGCCCCTTGGACCCGCAGGGGTTGCTGGACCTCTGGACTCGAGCCCCAAACACGAAACTCAGCAACGCTGTGATGTTCCCAGACCCGCGCCCCCACCAGAGCCACAAAGGCCCTAATGCGAGATCTGGCCCTCAGGCGAACGGCAGCCCTGCACTCAGCCTTCGGCTAGGACTCTGGGTGGCCCATGTGTGGGCCACAAAGTCCTGCAGGCCTCTCGCCCGAGCCCTGGCCTCAGGTGACCCCGCGGGGGACCGGGCCCTGCTTGCGAGTCTCCCGTGGACTTTGGACAGCCGGTCTACGCCAGGCTGTCCCGGCAAGAACGAAGGTTTTGGAAAGCCCCGGGGATCCTGCCGGAAGACCAGGACTCCGGCGACGTCCTTTCAGCTCCGGAACAAAGGAGCTTCTCCCTGGAGGGCAAAGGAGAAGCCGGATGCTCCCCCTCATGCCCAACCTCGACGCAGCCCTCAGAGCACTTCTGCACACAGGCCTGGATTGGGCGCGGATCATCCCTCTGGGCCCCGATTCTCCCCCTGACCCCAGGCACGGCCCTGGTTTCTCCCTGGGTCTGGAGGCTGAGACGGAGGGACGACCCGCGAATGGGACGCAAGACTGGAGCCAGACCAAAGCCCCGAGAACGCAGAAGCGAAGCAGGCTGCGGGCGACGCCCCGCCCTCCAAGCGAGAGCTCAGAGCAGGATTCCGGTGACACAGGGCCCTGGACGCCACCCTGGGCCTAAGCCCTGACACCAAACCTTAACCCTGAGCTTCACCCAAAGGATCGCCCTCCCCTAGGGCCTCAGGGCAGCGCTCCACACTCCCGTTGGATGGACTCCTGCCGTCGCTCGGGGGGGAACCCTGGTCTTCCCACCCCCCCACCCCCCGGCAGTACGAGTAACCATCTCCGAACCCGGGCTCGGAAAGTGCCCTGGATGGCCCTGACGGGTCGATGCCCAACGAGTCGGTCCAGAACACAGACGGAAACCGTGCGTTTTGCACGTCGGAAACTCCCGCTCTGGAAGCTGGGCGACGTGCAAACGGCGGCGGAGATGTTCCTGGCGACCGGGATTCCTGGGACGACTCTCCCCCTGGGGATGCCAAGGTGCCTCTCCCAGCGGCTCTTCCTGATGCCACCCGTCCAGGACTAGGCCTCCGGGTCGGGGTCCGCCGCTGTCCACCCTACCGTCTGGGAGGCCCCTGCCATCGCCTGCGGGTCCAGAGAAGGCTGGCCTCGGAGGAACGGGTTTGGCAAGGTTCGTTCCATGGCTCTCCCTTTGGAAACCGCATCCCTGCAGTTGTTCTGATTTCCTCTTCCACGCGGTCCGTAGAAGGCCGCTGTGGTGCCACCTGGCGCCCGCACTCTGCTCCTCGGGGCGCGTTCGCATTACTGCTCCAATTTCCTTGCTGGGCTCCTGCTAGGTTCCCATGTTCTACGTCTTCCAACTTCCGTCCTGCTCGTGGATCAGGATCCAGGAAGACATCCATGTCGTCTTCCAGGTCACAGGCCCTTTTCCTGAAGACGGGAGCATTTTCCCAAAGTGTGTGACGGGAGACGCAAAGGGCCGTACACCCGGCTTCAGGAAGCACTGTGGAGAAACCGTCTGTCCACCCACGTCTTCTGCCCTCCACGAAGGGAGCGTGCTCGAAAGCGGGGCTGAGAGTGTAAGGAGAGCGTCCTCTTCGGGACTCTGAGAAGCAAGTGTGTGGAGAAGGCACCTTCCCACCAGCCTCTGGATTCCTGCAGATAGAAACGTTTTCAGGGATGGGTGTTCGCGCTGGAGGAGAGTGCCGTGCACTTCACGGGAAGTACCAGCACGGGACACAAACCGTCCTTCAACTTCCCTATAGCTTTGGGACGACAGAAGCATGGCCCTGTGTGCGTGTGCATGAGCGTGAGTGTGTGCGTGCGCGCGCGCGTGGGGCTCGCGTGAGTGTGTGAGTGAGAGAGAGAGAGAGAGAGAGAGAGAGGGAGAAACCGAAGGAAAGCCCTATCGACGTACCTCTGAGCACCGTGTGTGCAGAGAATGCACCTTCGAACTCCTCTGAAGTTTCCTGAAGCTAGGCGCGTTCTCGAAAGTGTGCGTGAAAGGAGGATTCCAGGGTCCCGCCCTTAGCTCTGAGGAACCAGCCTGTGGCCAGTGCATTTCCAGCGGCCATCCTGTGTCGGGAAGACAGCCCCGTGCACGCAGGTCTGCGTCTACGCCGCAGGAAAGCGACCTCGGGCGTATCCTGAGATCCATAGGGCAGGGCTGAGAAACTGTCCCTGGACCACCAGCCTGCTGGAGGAAGGAAGCCCTGCCAAAGACTAAAAGCGTAAGGCCAGGGTCAGCTTCTTCCCTCTGAGAAACAAGTCCGTGGGGGAAGCATCTTTCACGGAAGCGCTTCCTGCTGAAGATACTTGCATTTGGAACGGAATGTGCACGTTGAGAGGCGCCATCGCCTCAGCCCTGAGAAACAGCCAGGGGCCGAGCGATCCGGTCTTTGCGCTTCCCTCTTCCTTTCTGAGGACGGGAGCGCTTTTGGAAGGCCGGGTGAGAGCCTAAGAAAGGGCCATGGA